>NC_084743.1:59445197-59447697 GCF_033978785.1 Entelurus aequoreus | reverse complement strand
TATATATATACGTATATAGTATATATAATTTTTTTTAACATTGTTTTTTGAAAATTGTCGGGGTCGCGGGGGCAGCAGCCTAAGCAGAGAAGCCCATACTACCCTCTCCCCAGCCAATTCGTCCGGCTCCCGAGGCATAGTCTCTCCACCCTGTCCTGGGTCTTCCCCCGTGGCCTCCTGCCGGTCGGACGCGCCCTAAACAGCTACTCAGGGAGGCGATTTAGAATGGAGATGAATAAAACACACGACTTTTTGTCCACCCCCTAATAAATACTTTATTTTTTCTTTAAAAAAAATCTATATATTGTATTGGCTTTAAAAATGGCCCCCGAATCCTCTTGTATTTTCTGGTGTGTTCGTTTGGAGACCCCTGCTTTACCGTGCTCCATTCTTCCCCCTTAAACGAGTTTAAATGAAAATGCAAATGCCACGGATGTATCTAATATGAACATGTGAGGAGTTATCTTCATTTGCCAAGATCATCAGTCACGGTGGATTTAGTTGCCCTGACGAGGAAAACGAATGAGAACGACGGCTAATTTTAACCAAACACGTTCTATCACAGCTTCGTAATTGTCCCCGTGGCAGGTAAATTTAGAACGCTTGCGTGCTTTCTTCTATTCGCCAATAATACGGCGTGTAGGAGGAGGACTCCTGCTATTATAGTACAACTGATCGAGATCACTCGACACCAAGCTGCTTGACATTTAATTAAAAACACCTTTTTTATACAAGATATACATTAATTAGGGGGGTCTCTCCATCAGTCTGGGGGCCCCTAGCCTGAGAACGTTAAGACCCCTAAACTAAAAGTTAAAACAAATGCATACCGCAGCTAAATGCAGGATATACATGTTTGTACAAAGCATTTAGAGCAGGGATTCTCAAACTTTACCACTGCGATGACCAACATTAAAATACAGTAGCATAGTAGGCCTATGTAGTCATTAAAAACAAGGCAGAGGTTTGATTTAAAGGCCTACTGAAATGAATTTTTTTTATTTAAACGGGGATAGCAGATCTATTCTATGTGTCATACTTGATCATTTCGCGATATTGCCATATTTTTGCTGAAAGGATTTAGTATAGAACAACGACGATAAAGATTGCAACTTTTGGTATCTGATAAAAAAAAGGCTTGCACCTACCGGAAGTAGCGTGACGTAGTCAGTTGAACATATACGCAAAGTTCCCTATTGTTTACAATGATGGCCGCATGAAGTGAGAGAGATTCGGACCGAGAAAGCGACAATTTCCCCATTAATTTGAGCGAGGATGAAAGATTTGTGGATGAGTAAAGTGCAAGTGAAGGACTAGTGGGGAGTTGAAGCTATTCAGATAGGGAAGATGCTGTGAGAGCCGAGGGTGACCTGATATTCAGCTGGGAATGACTACAACAGTAAATAAACACAAGACATATATATATACTCTATTAGCCACAACACAACCAGGCTTATATTTAATATGCCACAAATTAATCCTGCATAAAAACACCTGCGTGTTTGTTATGCTAGCTCCTAGCTCCTCTGCTAGCTCCTAGCTCCATAGAACACGCCAATACAATTCAAACACCTGATCAACACACACAATCACTCAGCCCAAAAGACAGTTTACCTAACCCAAGGTTCATAAAGCTTATATATTTTTAAAAAGTTACGTACGTGACGCGCACATACGGTCAAGTTATCGAATGTTTAGCAGCCAAGGCTGCATACTCACGGTACCTGATATTCAGCTGGGAATGACTACAACAGTAAATAAACACAAGACATATATATACTCTATTAGCCACAACACAACCAGGCTTATATTTAATATGCCACAAATTAATCCTGCATAATAACACCTGCATGTTTGTTATGCTAGCTCCTAGCTCCTCTGCTAGCTCCTAGCTCCATAAACACGCCAATACAATTCAAACACCTGATCAACACACACAATCACTCAGCCCAAAAGACCATTCACCTAACCCAAGGTTCATAAAGCTTATATATTTTTAAAAAGTTACGTACGTGACGCGCACGTACGGTACGGTACGTGTTATGCTAGCTCCTAGCTCCTCTGCTAGCTCCTAGCTCCATAGAACACGCCAATACAATTCAAACACATGATCAACACACACAATCACTCAGCCCAAAAGACCGTTCACCTAACCCAAGTTTCATAAAGCTTATATATTTTTAAAAAGTTACGTACGTGACGCGCACGTACGGTACGGTACGTGTTATGCTAGCTCCTAGCTCCTCTGCTAGCTCCTAGCTCCATAGAACACGCCAATACAATTCAAACACCTGATCAACACACACAATCACTCAGCCCAAAAGACCGTTCACCTAACCCAAGGTTCATAAAGCTTATATATTTTAAAAAAGTTACGTACATACGCAAAAAAAAGCCAAAGCTGCATACTCACAGTAGCACGTCTGCGTCTTTGTCATCCAAATCAAAGTAATCCTGGTAAGAGTCTGTGTTGTCCCAGTTCTCTACAGGCGTCTGTGTA
>NC_084743.1:59415197-59437697 GCF_033978785.1 Entelurus aequoreus | reverse complement strand
AACTACATATGTACATGCTCTAGACATTGTAATAACAACCAAAAAATGTATAAAACACATTTTAATTACTTGAATCTGATGAATCCAGTCCAATTAGATTTTGTTCGAAGGAAACCTTGAGAGGTTGTGTGAGTTCATGGCCAGAAGGCGTGACTTATAAACAAATGTACGATCCAATAGCTTTGTGAGACTGAACAATAGGACCCAATGACTATGTAAATCTGGTAAAAAAAAATATACACTACCGTTCAAAAGTTTGGGGTCACCCAAACAATTTTGTGGAATAGCCTTCATTTCTAAGAACAAGAATAGACTGTCGAGTTTCAGATGAAAGTTGTCTTTTTCTGGCCATTTTGAGCGTTTAATTGACCCCACAAATGTGATGCTCCAGAAACTTAATCTGCTCAAAGGAAGGTCAGTTTTGTAGCTTCTGTAACGAGCTAAACTGTTTTCAGATGTGTGAACATGATTGCCCAAGGGTGTTCTAATCATCAATTAGCCTTCTGAGCCAATGAGCAAACACATTGTACCATTAGAACACTGGAGTGATAGTTGCTGGAAATGGGCCTCTATACACCTATGTAGATATTGCACCAAAAAACAGATATTTGCAGCTAGAATAGTCATTTACCACATTAGCAATGTATAGAGTGTATTTCTTTAAAGTTAAGACTAGTTTAAAGTTATCTTCGTTGAAAAGTACAGTGCTTTTTCTTCAAAAATGAGGACATTTCAATGTGACCCCAAACTTTTGAACGATAGTGTATGTTTTTAGAGAAATGTTGTAATATTGCAACATTGGGCTTTGATGGGAGCAGAATTTCTGTATTTGTACTCACGTTGTCTGAACAACCAAGGGTTAATTTGCAGGGTTAATTGTTTACTTAGCCCCATAACGGTATATACCATTAATAATAATCACACATTAGTTATATTTTTATGAAGTTATTTATTACAAATATAAAAAATATGAAACAAGATAAAACTCTTAAAAAACGCTTTATATAACAAGCTCTAAATGAAATTTGATGCATCTGTTTCACAATAACTACATATGTACATGCTCTAGACATTGTAATAACAACCAAAAAAATGTATAAAACACATTTTAATTACTTGAATCTGATGAATCCAGTCCAATTAGATTTTGTTCGAAGGAAACCTTGAGAGGTTGTGTGAGTTCATGGCCAGAAGGCGTGACTTATAAACAAATGTATGATCCAAAAGTCTTGTGAGACTGAACAATAGGACCCAATGACTATGTAAATCTGGTAAAAATAAATAAATATATATAACAGATTGTTTTTTAGGATGGTTAAAGGTAACGTTGTATTTTTACAACAAGGTGTGTTACAGGGTTAAATATACGACAGATGCCACACAGCTGGTTTTAAACGCTGATGGGCCAGAGGTTCACAACACAGACAACAAGGCCCCTTTTAAACAGTCCGGGGGCATTTTGGAGTAGTATTTCTACTAATCAATGTTTCACTGGCTTGTTGAGGCTTTCACCACCTATGGTGACAAGTGTACTGTAAAAGCAAATATGTCTCTGGAGAACAGCGCCACTGATATCGCGCCCCGGACCGTCAATAGGGTTAAACACTACAGCTCCGCAACCTCATCGACTTCCGATCCGTCAGCAACAAACTAATTGTGTTCAGTTGACTAACCGTGCAGAGCGCCCAGGCATCGCCTGGCAATTTTACGAAATAAAGAAAAAAAAAGACCTTCCGCTACGGGGGAAACGTCTCGCTTTGGCGGTTTCGTTTGTCGGAACCCTCTTTGTCACCCTCTGTGGCCCCGTGCCAACGGCAACATCGTGGCAAAGATTAAGCGACAAATGTAATGAAAGCTGACGAGTGAAAAGATGACGCTTACTTGGAAGGCGGGATGGGAAAAGGGCTAAGTGATAAGAATACAAGAACACGTCCTCGTATGGTTTCTGCATCGTACTTTGTCTTCCTTTCAGTCCAAAGGCCCTCCTCTCACTTCCGCCCACATGCGTTCAATAGAGAGAAACCATTCTAATCCCTTGCCTGTTCTTTTTTTGTCCAATCCTCTCTTTTTTTTTTGCCAGACTCTCAAATGTCAGCGATATGATTATATTCTTCATCCTTTCTGATCCCTTCCAGCTACTTCACTCCACTCGTTTCCACTCTCTCATTTGTATATTTGACACTAAATTCATCGGGATTTCGCAGTTCGGTTGGGAACGTACAAAACGTCGTTGTATTAAAGAAATAAATCATCAGAAACGTGACCGAGCATGTAAAGTTAAGCTAAAGTTAAAGTACCAATGATTGTCATTATTATTATTAATCCATTATTGTCACACTAGGTGTGGTGAAATTTGTCCTCTGCATTTCACCCATCCCCTTGTTCACAGGGAGCAGTGAGCAGCAGCGGTGGCCACGCCCGGGAAACATTTTTGTTGATTTAACCCCCAATTCCAACCCTTGATGCTGAGTGCCAAGCAGGGAGGTAATGGCTCCCATTTTTATATAGTCTTTGGTATGACTCGGCCGGGGTTTGAACTCACCACCTACCGATCTCAGGGCGGACACTCTAACCACAAGGCCACCGAGCGGTGTAGCGAACTAAGTTGGTGAAGCAGCGACGGACGTTAAAGTAATATCTAAACAAAGGACATTTATCCATGAAAATATTGATAAGCTACCGATTTTTTGTCGACTCTCCAAGGCAGAGCCGGGCAAATATTTTGACTCGGGGGCCACATTGAGAGAAAAAATGTGTCTGGGGGGGCCAATGTGTATGTGTGTATAAGTAATATATACACATTTACCTGTAAAATTATGCTGTATGTGTGTTTGGGTGCCTTTTTTCCCAGGAACACTAATACCAAAATAATTCTTAAAACGTTATGACAGACCACCTCAAAAAAACGGAACAGAATTTTACAGTTTTTTTTTACTGAATGGGACACCCAAAATGTACATTGAAATAAAGAAAGTGGGATTTACAATATTAACTATGAACAATAAAACACTGAATATTAACATTATATGAACATCTCTCCTCTTTTAGGTGGGATTTACAATATTAACTATGAACAATAAAACACTGAATATTAACATTATATGAACATCTCTCCTCTTTTAGGTGGGATTTACAATATTAACTATGAACAATAAAACACTGAATATTAACATTATATGAACATCTCTCCTCTTTTAGGTGGGATTTACAATATCAACTTGTTAGCCTTTTAAATGTTTTAGAGAGTATGAAGGGTTTTAAGACCAGAGGAAGTGTTTAAAATCACAAAAATAGCTTGGAAATTCACCTCTCAAAGGGGGTTCTGGAACTTAACCCCTTCAATAATCAAGGGATCGCTGTACTTGTGTAACAGTGGGCTAGTACAGTCCGAGTCAGCGTCCATAAATCCCCACTGGTTAGTCTAAGTCAGGGGTCACCAACCTTTTTGAAAGCAAGAGCTACTTCTTGGGTACTGATTAATGCGAAGGGCTACCAATTTGATACACACTTAAATAAATTGCCGGAAATAGCCAATTTGCTCAATTTACCTTTAACTCTATGTTATTATTAATAATTAATGATATTTACACTTAATTGAACGGTTTAAAAGAGGAGAAAACATGAAAAAAAATGACAATTAAATTTTGAAACATAGTTTATCTTCAATTTCGACTCTTTAAAATTCAAAATTCAACCGAAAAAAAGAAGACAAAAACTAGCTAATTTGAATCTTTTTGAAAAAATTAAAAAACGAATTTATGGAACATCATTAGTAATTTTTCCTGATTAAGATTAATTTTAGAATTTTGATGACATGTTTTAAATAGGTTAAAATCCAATCTGCACTTTGTTAGAATATATAACAAATTGGACCAAGCTATATTTCTAACAAAGACAAATCATTATTTCTTCTAGATTTTCCAGAACAAAAATTTTAAAAGAAATTCAAAAGACTTTGAAATAAGATTTAAATTTGATTCTACAGATTTTCTAGATTTGCCAGAATTTTTAAAAAACATTTTAATCATAATAAGTTTGAAGAAATATTTCACAAATATTCTTCGTCGAAAAAACAGAAGCTAAAATGAAAAATTAAATTAAAATTGATTTATTATTCTTTACAATAAAAAAAATAAATGTACTTGAACATTGATTGAAATTGTCAGGAAAGAAGAGGAAGGAATTTAAAAGGTAAAAAGGTATATGTGTTTAAAAATCCTAAAATCATTTTTAAGGTTGTATTTTTTCTCTAAAATTGTCTTTCTAAAAGTTATAAGAAGCAAAGTAAAAAAATGTATGAATTTATTTAAACAAGTGAAGACCAAGTCTTTAAAATATTTTCTTGGATTTACAAATTCTATTTGAGTTTTGTCTCTCTTAGATTTAAAAATGTCAGGCAAAGCGAGACCAGCTTGCTAGTAAATAAATACAATTTAAAAAATAGAGGCAGCTCACTGGTAAGTGCTGCTATTTGAGCTATTTTTAGAACAGGCCTGCGGGCTACTCATCTGGTCCTTACGGGCTACCTGGTGCCCGCGGGCACCACGTTGGTGACCCCTGGTCTAAGTTATCCGAGCAGTGCTAGCCAAGGAGCTAAAAGTTTACATCTTTCATTACCAGCAACAGGAAGGTTCATTCAGCATGTTCTGACATCGGAAAGACGCTTCATAAGACCACATTCTCGTGTGCACCTTCGGACTTTGTGGAGGATCAACTCCAAAGAGCACCGACTCGTGCAAGGTGCCAATATGCTGACTTGTGTCCTCGCGGACACTTTGGACGTTTCCCTGAGCCAGGCTGTCGGAGAAACTTTCCATTCTTGGCGGCTCCCTTCGTGATTGGATTTCGCACTTTCTGGGAGCGCTACAAAACCGCAAGCACAGTCACGCTGAGCACAGGCGCCCTTGTTTTGTTCACCTTGCAAACACAAAACTGTTGTGGTCCACTTGCGGTCGTATAATGTTTTTTGATGGGGAGGCTGATCAAGACCATCAATCATGGAGCCGAACAGCTGGTGAGTTCCCGGGCCACGACAGCATATTTTTCAATGCAGAAAAGCATAATCCATGGCACGGACACCTCAAAAGAGCTTATCGCCCACCAGTAAATCTGTTGCCAGGAAAGAACCGCAGTTGTACTATTGGAAAGACGGACCACAGGCAGCTTTTCATGATGTATTCACGCGTCCCTCATAAGTCCTGACTGGATGCCTCGTCTTGTGCTCTGAGATGCAAAACTACAGACAATGACACGCTGTGCTCTTGTTACTTTGTACAAGTCACGGTCTGCACTGCAGTAACGGATTTTTGTTGTTGTTTTCCCTGTTTAGCACTCTTACTTTTGTTCTACTTCCTGTTCTGCTGTGATTTCACCTCTGCTTCTGAAGGCTATTCTCCTCACCTGCCTCTGATTAAATATCAAGAGTCTCGCTTACCTCTGATCACTAATCTGTAGGGGGCGAGGGGTTATGCCAGCCTCGGTCCGCAGTCGGAACTAAATCATTTTCTAATTTGCTTTGCTGTGGAGGTTAATTTGTGTCTCCGTTACGAAAGGTTATTTTTTTCAACTGAATTTAAGTAAATTAATTTTTAGCTGAATTTTTGCTAACAATTTCAATGAAAAAAACATCAGTGTATTTAAATTCAGTGCAAAAAAAGTCAGTGGACAAACATTAAGTATGAAAAAATCCAGCGTAAAAAAGTTTAAAAAAAAAATCAGTGTAAAAAAAAAAAGGAATGTATTAAAATTGAGTGTAAAAAAATTCAGTACATGCAAATTCAGTGTTTAAAAAAATATGTGTAATAAAATTCAGTGTAAAAAAAATTCAGTGTACAAAAATTGATCTCTTTGCTTTTTTTTTTGACACTGAATTTATGTAAATTAAATTTTTGGTAAATTTTGTTTACATCAATATATGCTAACAACTTTTACAAAAATTCAGTGTAAAAAAATCAGTGTAAAAAAATCCTCTGTAAAAAAGTCTTTGTAAAAAAATTAATTGTCAAAAAAATTCAGTGTAAAAAAAAATCCAGTGTAAAAAAGTCAGTGTGAAAAAATTCAGTGTAAAAAAAAATTCAGTGTATGAAAATTCAGTGTACAAAAATTGATCTCTTTGCTTATTTTGACACTGAATTTATGTAAATTAAATTGTTGGTAAATTTTGTTTACATCAATATATGCTAACAATTTTATTGAAAAAACATTAGTGTATAAAGTCAGTCTACAAATATTCAGTGTAAAAAAATCAGTGTAAAAAAATCCAGTGTACAAAATTCAGTGTAAAAAAATTCCTTGTCAAAAAAATTCAGTGTGAAAAAAATCCAGTATAAAAAAGTCAGTGTGAAAAAATTCAGTGTCAAAAAAAAATTCAGTGTATGAAAATTCAGTGTACAAAAATTGATCTCTTTGCTTTTTTTGACACTGAATTTATGTAAATAAAATTTTTGGTCAATTTTGTTTACAACAAAATATGCTAGCAATTTTATTGAAAAAAACATTAGTGTATAAAGTCAGTGTACAAATATTCAGTGTAAAAAAATCCAGTGTAAAAAAGTCAGTGTAAAAAAATTCATTGTCAAAAAAATTCCGTGTAAAAAAAATTCTGTGTAAAAAAGTCAGTGTGAAAAAATTCAGTGTCAAAAAAATTCAGTGTATGAAAATTCAGTGTAAAAAAATGCAGTGTACAAAAATTGATCTCTTTGCTTTTTTTTTTTTTACACTGAATTTATGTAAATTAAATTTTTGGTAAATTTTGTTTACATCAATATATGCTAACAACTTTATTGAAAAAAAACCATTAGTGTATAAAGTCAGTCTACAAATATTCAGTGTAAAAAAATCAGTGTAAAAAAATCCTCTGTAAAAAAGTCATTGTAAAAAAATTAATTGTCAAAAAAATTCAGTGTAAAAAAAATCCAGTGTAAAAAAGTCAGTGTGAAAAAATTCAGTGTCAAAAAAAATTCAGTGTATGAAAATTCAGTGTACAAAAATTGATCTCTTTGCTTTTTTTGACACTGAATTTATGTAAATAACATTTTTGGTCAATTTTGTTTACATCAAAATATGCTAACACTTTTATTGAAAAAAACATTAGTGTATAAAGTCAGTGTACAAATATTCAGTTTAAAAAAATCCAGTGTAAAAAAGTCAGTGTAAAAAAATTCATTGTCAAAAAAATTCTGTGTAAAAAAATCCAGTGTAAAAAAGTCAGTGTCAAAAAATTTAGTGTCAAAAAAATTCAGTGTATGAAAATTCAGTGTAAAAAAATGCAGTGTACAAAAATTGATCTCTGCTTTTTTTTTACACTGAATTTATGTAAATTAAATTGTTGGTAAATTTTGTTTACATCAATATATGCTAACAACTTTATTGAAAAAAACATTAGTGTATAAAGTCAGTCTACAAATATTCAGTGTAAAAAAATCAGTGTAAAAAAATCCTCTGTGAAAAAGTCATTGTAAAAAAATTCATTGTCAAAAAAATTCAGTGTAAAAAAAATTTAGTGTAAAAAAGTCAGTGTGAAAGAATTCAGTGTAAAAAAAAATTCATTGTATGAAAATTGATCTCTTTGCTTTTTTTGACACTGAATTTATGTAAATAACATTTTTGGTCAATTTTGTTTACATCAAAATATGCTAACAATTTTATTGAAAAAAACATTAGTGTATAAAGTCAGTGTACAAATATTCAGTGTAAAAAAATCCAGTGTAAAAAAGTCAGTGTAAAAAAATTCATTGTCAAAAAAATTCAGTGTAAAAAAAATCCAGTGTAAAAAAGTCAGTGTCAAAAAATTCAGTGTCAAAAAAATTCAGTGTATGAAAATTCAGTGTAAAAAATTAAGTGTATAAAAATTCACCTTTTTGCTTTTTTTTTACACTGAATTTTTGTAAATTAATTTATCAAATTGTAATGAAATTATGCTAACAATTTCATTGAAATATAATATCTGTGTATAAAAATTCAGTGTAAAAAAAGTTTTTTTCTGTTTTGCACTCTTACTTTTGTTCTATTTTCTGTTTTGTGGTTTGTTCTGCGGTGATTTTACCTCTGCTTCTGAAGGCTATTGTCCTCACCTGCGTCTGATTAGATATCAAGAGACTCGCTTGCCTCTGATCACTAATTGGTAGGGGGTTAGGGGTTATGCCAGCCTCGTTTCGCAGGCGTAGCGGAATAATTTTCATTGTTTTTCTTTATTTGCTTTTCTATGGAGGTTAATTTGTGTCTCCATTACGAAAGCTTTTTTTTTTTTTAACTGAATTTATGTAAATACATACATTATGCTAGCAATTTAATAATAAAAAAAAACATCTGTTTATAAAAATTCAGTGTAAAAAAAGTCAGTGTACAACATTCAGTGTTAAAAAAATTCAGTGTATGAAAATCCAGTGTAATAAAATTCAGTGTAAAACATTTTAGTGTATGAAAATTCAGTGTATAAAAAAAACACCTCCTTGCTTTTTTTTGACACTGAATTTATTTTTTTGTAAAATTTTGTTTTTCATTGAAAAATCAGTGTATCAGTGCAAAAAAAGTCAGTGGACAAACATTAAGTATAAAACAAATCCAGAGTAAAAAAGTAAAAAAAAAAATCAGTGTCCAAAAAAAATGATATGTATTAAAATTCAGTGTAAAAAAAATCAGTATATGCAAATTCAGTGTATACGAATTCAGTGTACAAAAATTCACCTTTTTGCTTTTTTTTGACACTGAATTTATTTTTTTGTAAAATTTTGTTTTTCATTGAAAAATCAGTGTATCAGTGCAAAAAAAGTCAGTGGACAAACATTAAGTATAAAACAAATCCAGAGTAAAAAAGTAAAAAAAAAAATCAGTGTCCAAAAAAAATGATATGTATTAAAATTCAGTGTAAAAAAAATCAGTATATGCAAATTCAGTGTATACGAATTCAGTGTACAAAAATTCACCTTTTTGCTTTTTTTTGACACTGAATTTATGTAAATTAAATTTTTTGGTAAATGTTTGCATCACAATATGCTAACAATTTCATTGAAAAAACATCAGTGTATACAAATTTGGTGTAAAAAAGTCAGTGTACAAATATTCAGTGTAAACAAATCCAGTGTAAAAAAGTCAGTGTAAAAAAATTAATTGTCAAAAAAATTCAGTTAATGAAAATTCAGTGTATGAAAATTCAGTGTACTAAAATTCAGTGTACAAAAATTCAGTGTAAACAATTCAGTGTATAAAAATTCACCTCTTTGCTTTTTTTTTGACACTGAATTTATGTAAATAAAGTTGAGGCTGAATTTTTATTGAATCAAATTATGCTAACTATTTCATTGAAAAAAACATATCAGTGTATAACAATTCAGTGTAAAAAAGTCAGTGTACAAACATTCAGTGTCAAAAAAATTAGTTAAAAAAAAACTGTCAAAAAATTCAGTGTCAAAAAAATTCAGGGTGAAAAAATTCAGTGTATGAAAATTCAGTGTAATAAAATTCAGTGTATAAAAATTCAGTGTAAAAAAATTCAGTGTATAAAAATTAACCTCCTTGCTTTTTTTTTTACACTGATTTTTTGTAAATGAATGTTTTGCAGAATTTTTTTTACATCAAATTTTGCTAGCAATTTTATTGAAAAAAAAAATCAGTGTATAAAAATTCAGTGCAAAAAAAGTCAGTGTACAAACATTCAGTTTAAAAAAATTTAGTGTAAAAAAAAAAATCCTGTGTAAAAAAAGTCTGTGTAAAAAAATTCAGTGTCAAAAAAATTCAGTGCATAAAAATTCACGTCTTTGTTTTTTTACACTGAATTTATGTAAATTAATTTTTAGCATAATTTTTGTACATCAAATTATGCTAACAATTTAATTGAAAAAAAATCAGTGTATATTAATTCAGTGTAAAAAAAGTCATTGTACAAACATACAGTGTAAAAAAATTCAGTGTAAAAAAAATCCAGTGTAAAAAAGTATGTGTAAAAATATTCAGTGTCAAAAAAATTCGGTGTAATAAAATTCAGTGTACAAAAATTCAGTGCCAAAAAATTCAGTGCATGAAAATTCACCCCCTTGCTTTTTTTTTACATTGAATTTATGTAAATTAATTGTTTGCAGAATTTTTTTTACATCAAATTATGCTAACAATTTCATTGAACAAAAAAATCAGTGTATAACAATTCCAGTGTAAAAAATTATGTGCAAAAAATTTCAGTGTCAAAAAATGTCAGTGTAAAAAAATTCAGTTTATGCAAATTCAGTGTAATAAAATTAAGTGTATACAAATTCTGTGTAAAAAGATTCAGTGTATAAAAATTCACCTCCTTGCTTTTTTTTTACGCTGAGTTTATGTAAATAAATTTTTTGCAGAATTTTTTTTACATCAAATTATGCTGCCAATTTCATTGAAAACAAAAATCAGTGTATAAAAATTCAGTGCAAAAAGAGTCAGTGTAAAAAAGTGTGTAAAAAAAAATCCAGTGTAAAAAAGTATGTGTAAAAATATTCATTGTCAAAAAAATTCAGTGTAATAAAATTCAGTGTAAAAAAATTCAGTGCATGAAAATTCACCCTTTTTTTTACATTGAATTTATGTAAATTAATTGTTTGCAGAATTTTTTTTACATCAAATTATGCTAACAATTTCATTGAACAAAAAATCAGTGTATAACAATTCAGTGTAAAAAAAGTCATTGTACAAACATTCAGTGTAAAAAAATCCAGTGTAAAAAAAGAAAATGTTTTGCTGAATTTTTTTTTTACATCAAATTATGCTCCCAATTTCATTGAAAAAAAAATCAGTGTATAAAAATTCCAGTGTAAAAAATTATGTGCAAAAAATTTCAGTGTCAAAAAATTTCAGTGTAAAAAAATTCAGTTTATGCAAATTCAGTGTAATAAAATTAAGTGTATAAAAATTCTGTGTAAAAAAATTCAGTGTATAAAAATTCACCTCCTTGCTTTTTTTTTTACGCTGAGTTTATGTAAATTAATTTTTTGCAGAATTTTTTTTACATCAAATTATGCTACCAATTTCATTGAAAACAAAAATCAGTGTATAAAAATTCAGTGCAAATAGAGTCAGTGTAAAAAAGTGTGTAAAAAAAATCCAGTGTAAAAAAGTGTGTAAAAATATTCAGTGTCAAAAAAATTCAGTGTAATAAAATTCAGTGTCAAAAAAATTCAGTGCATGAAAATTCACCATTTTTTTTTACATTGAATTTATGTAAAGTAATTGTTTGCAACATTTTTTTTACATCAAATTATGCTAACAATTTCATTGAACACAAAAATCAGTGTATAACAATTCAGTGTAAAAAAGTCATTGTACAAACATTCAGTGTAAAAAAATCCAGTGTAAATAAAGAAAATGTTTTGCTGAATTTTTTTTACATCAAATTATGCTAACAATTTCATTGAAAAAAAAATCAGTGTAAAAAAATTCCAGTGTAAAAAATTATGTGCAAAAAATTTCAGTGTCAAAAAATGTCAGTGTAAAAAAATTCAGTTTATGAAAATTCAGTGTAATAAAATTAAGTGTATACAAATTCTGTGTAAAAAAATTCAGTGTATAAAAGTTCACCTCCTTGCTTTTTTTTTAACGCTGAGTTTATGTAAATTAATTTTTTTTACATCAAATTATGCTACCAATTTCATTGAAAACAAAAATCAGTGTATAAAAATTAAATGCAAAAAGAGTCAGTGTAAAAAAGTGTGTAAAAAAAATCCAGTGTAAAAAAGTATGTGCAAAAATATTCAGTGTCAAAAAAATTCAGTGTAATAAAATTCAGTGTCAAAAAATTCAGTGCATGAAAATTCACCCTTTTTTTTACATTGAATTTATGTAAATTAATTGTTTGCAGAATTTTTTTTACATCAAATTATGCTAACAATTTCATTGAACAAAAAATCAGTGTATAACAATTCAGTGTAAAAAAAGTCATTGTACAAACATTCAGTGTAAAAAAAATCCAGTGTAAAAAAAGAAAATGTCTTGCTGAATTTTTTTTTACATCAAATTATGCTAAACATTTAATTGAAAAAAATATCAGTGTATAAAAATTCCAGTGTAAAAAATTATGTGCAAAAAATTTCAGTGTCAAAAAATGTCAGTGTAAAAAAATTCAGTTTATGCAAATTCAGTGTAATAAAATTAAGTGTATAAAAATTCTGTGTATAAAAATTCAGTGCAAAAAGAGTCAGTGTAAAAAAGTGTGTAAAAAAAAATCCAGTGTAAAAAAGTATGTGTAAAAATATTCAGTGTCAAAAAAATTCAGTGTAATAAAATTCAGTGTCAAAAAATTCAGTGCATGAAAATTCACCCTTTTTTTTTACATGGAATTTATGTAAATTAATTGTTTGCAGAATTTTTTTACATCAAATTATGCTAACAATTTCATTGAACAAAAAATCAGTGTATAACAATTCAGTGTAAAAAAAAGTAATTGTACAAACATTCAGTGTAAAAAAATCCAGTGTAAAAAAAGAAAATGTTTTGCTGAATTTTTTTTTACATCAAATTATGCTAACAATTTCATTGAAAAAAAAATCAGTGTATAAAAATTCCAGTGTAAAAAATTATGTGCAAAAAATTTCAGTGTCAAAAAATGTCAGTGTAAAAAAATTCAGTTTATGAAAATTCAGTGTGATAAAATTAAGTGTATAAAAATTCTGTGTAAAAAGATTCAGTGTATGAAAATTCACCTCCTTCCTTTTTTTTTACGCTGAGTTTTTGTAAATTAATTTTTTGCAGAATTTTTTTTACATCAAATTATGCTACCAATTTCATTAAAAACAAAAATCAGTGTATACAAATTCAGTGCAAAAAGAGTCCATGTAAAAAAGTGTGTAAAAAAAAATCCAATGTAAAAAAGTATGTGTAAAAAAATTCAGTGTCAAAAAAATTCAGTGTAATAAAATTCAGTGTCAAAAAATTCAGTGCATGAAAATTCACCCTTTTTTTTTTTTACATTGAATTTATGTAAATTAATTGTTTGCAGATTTTTTTTTTACATCAAATTATGCTAACAATTTCATTGAACAAAAAAATCAGTGTATAACAATTCAGTGTAAAAAAAAGTCATTGTACAAACATTCAGTAAAAAAAAATCCAGTGTAAAAAAAGAAAATGTTTTGCTGAATTTTTTTTACATCAAATTATGCTAACAATTTAATAAAAAAAAAAATCAGTGTATAAAAATTCCAGTGTAAAAAATTATGTGCAAAAAATTTCAATGTCAAAAAATGTCAGTGTAAAAAAATTCAGTTTATGCAAATTCAGTGTAATAAAATTAAGTGTATAAAAATTCTGTGTAAAAAAATTCAGTGTATAAAAATTCACCTCCTTGCTTTTTTTTTTACGCTGAGTTTATGTAAATTAATTTTTTTTTACATCAAATTATGCTACCAATTTCATTGAAAACAAAAATCAGTGTATAAAAATTAAATGCAAAAGGAGTCAGTGTAAAAAAGTGTGTAAAAAAAAATCCAGTGTAAAAAAGTATGTGCAAAAATATTCAGTGTCAAAAAAATTCAGTGTAATAAAAATCAGTGTACAAAAATTCAGTGTCAAAAAATTCAGTGCATGAAAATTCACCCCCTTGCTTTTTTTTTTTACATTGAATTTATGTAAATTAATTGTTTGCCAATTTTTTTTTACATCAAATTATGCTAAAAAATTCATTGAAAAAAAATCAGTGTATAAAAAAATCACCTCCTTGCTTTTTTTTACACTGAACTTAGGTGAATTATTTTTTTTGCTGAATTCTTTTTACATCAAATTATGCTAACAATTTAATTGAAAAAAAAAATCAGTCTATAAAAATTCAGCGCAAAAAAATCCAGTTTTAAAAAAGTCAGCAGTGTCAAAACAATTCGGCGTCGCGGTATTATTGTGAAGACATTGAAACCGAAATACCGCGGTATGTGCAAAACCGTTACACCCCTGGAAAATAGTTATTGGACAAGAATCGAGACATTTATAATAAATAACGACTCCAGGGTCACAAGGACGTTCTTTTGAGCGTGCATCCATCTCTCCGTCAGGCCGGCGAGATGATGAAGAAATTCATCAATGGAAAGTCATTTAGGGTTCGATGCGTTCGAGGTCCGTCGGGAAATAACTGCATGTTTTGATTTAACTCCGGTCATCATACATAGATTTCCTAACCTGATTCTTGAGCAAACACCAAAGATTGGCGAGTGGATTCCAAAACTACTCAATGCTTCTTTATCATCCAATGAAGTCATGTCTTTGTTTCTTTGCGCACACCAGGCGGTGGAACAAACATAAACGGCACATAAAGTGCATTCCTTTTTCTAAAAGCCAACAAAAAGGTAAGACTTCTTTTGACCTAAATGTTATGATGGTCCGCAGGGACTGAGGATAAGTTCATGTTTTTGGGCAAGAAGCCTGGGTAGGTTTTATGAGTGATAGTAAAGTGTATATCATTTTATAGTGTATACAGAGTTAATTTTAGCCCCATTCACTTGCTCTCAGCTTCTTTTTCATATTTCAGAGCACCTTTGATGTTTCTCTTCCCTTCTGTCCTTTACGATAATCCACTTAGCTTCACCTCTTTGGGTTTCTCTTCTCTCCGACGCTGATCCTCCTTCCACGTTTGAGCTCTGCCATTTTATTTCGCTGATTAAAAACCTCGCAACCCCCTGCACTTTTTTTGTGTTTGCTGAGGAAATGACCCGGCCTTTGAAGACCGGCGTGGCGGTCTAAATTGGTCACCTGCTCCCCGACAGCACCGCCAGCCAATCAACTGGCCACACAATGATCTGGCTACAAAATGAGCTAAAGAGCGAGCCTAAAAAGTTAGCATGCTAAAATTAGCATGCCAACATTAGACGTTGCCATACTTTCATCAGAAATCATCACTTTTAGCCTTAAGCATACACAATTAGCTAAAAACCTAGCAAAAATTGTTAGCATGCTAATTTTACTATGCTAATATAGAAGACGATAGCATAATTCCGAGACGGCGCCACGTATCAAAAATCATGATTTGTAGCAAGCTAACATTAGCATGCTAACACTTAGCACGCGTCACATACCAAGTTATATGACTTTGCGGTAAACGGTTGCAAAATTAGCACAAAAAATAAGTTAGCATGCTAACGCTTAGCCTGTGTCAAATACCAAGTTATATGACTCTGGGGTAAACCGTTGCAAAACGAGCAAAAAAAAAAGAAGTTTGTCACATACCAAGTTATATGACTCTGGGGTAAACGGTTGCAAAATAAGCAAAGAAAAGTTAGCATGCTAACATTAGCATGCTAACATTAGCATGCTAATATGAGGCATTGTCATACTTCAAAGATGGCGTCAAGTATCAGAAATCAGAATTTTTTAGGTTTAACTGTGCAAAACTAGCCAAAAACCTAGCAAAAATTGTTAGCATGCTAATGTTGTTATGCTAATATGGAAGACGATAGCATACTTACGAGATGGCGCCAAGTATCAAAAATCCTGATTTGTAGCAAGCTAACATTAGCATGCTAACACTTAGCATGCGTCACATACCAAGTTATATGACTTTGCGGTAAACGGTTGCAAAATTAGCAAAAAAAAAAAGTTTGCATGCTAACGCTTAGCCTGTGTCAAATACCAAGTTATATGACTCTGGGGTAAACCGTTGCAAAATGAGCAAAAAAAAAAAGAAGTTTGCATGCCAACGTTAGCATGCTAGCACTTAGCATGTGTCACATACCAAGTTATATGACTCTGGGGTAAACGGTTGCAAAATAAGCAAAAAAAAGTTAGCATGCTAATGTTAGCATGCTAATATGAGGCATGCTAATATGAGGCATTGCCATACTTCAAAGATGGCGTCAAGTATCAGAAATCAGAATTTTTTAGGTTTAACTGTACAAAACTAGCCAAAAACCTAGCAAAAATTGTTAGCATTCTAATGTTGTTATGCTAATATGGAAGACAATAGCATACTTACGAGATGGCTCCAAGTATCAAAAATCATGATTTGTAGCAAGGTAACGTTAGCATGCTGACACTTAGCATGCGTCACGTACCAAGTTATATGACTTTGGGGTAGACGGTTGCAAAATGGGCAAAAAAAAAAAGTTAGCATGCCAACATTAGCATGCTAGCACTTACCATGTGTCACATACCAAGTTATATGACTCTGGGGTAAACGGTTGCAAAATAAGCAAAAAAAAGTTAGCATGCTAATATGAGGCATTGCCATACTTCAAAGATGGCGTCAAGTATCCGAAATCAGAATTTTTTAGGTTTAACTGTACAAAACTAGCCAAAAACCTAGCAAAAATTGTTAGCATTCTAATGTTGTTATGCTAATATGGAAGACAATAGCATACTTACGAGATGGCTCCAAGTATCAAAAATCATGATTTGTAGCAAGGTAACATTAGCATGCTAACACTTAGCACTCACGTACCAAGTTATATGACTTTGGGGTAGACGGTTGCAAAATTAGCACAAAAAAAAAGTTAGCATGCTAATGCTTAGCCTGTGTCAAATACCAAGTTATATGACTCTGGGGTAAACCGTTGCAAAATGAGCAAAAAAAAAAAAGTTTGCATGCCAACGTTAGCATGCTAGCACTTAGCATGTGTCACATACCAAGTTATATGACTCTGGGGTAAACGGTTGCAAAATAAGCAAAAAAAAGTTAGCATGATAATATTAGCATGCTAACATTAGCATGCTAATATAAGGCATTGCCATACTTCAAAGATGGCGTCAAGTATCAGAAATCAGAATTTTTTAGGTTTAACTGTACAAAACTAGCCAAAAACCTAGTAAAAATTGTTAGCATGCTAATGTTGTTATGCTAATATGCAAGACGATAGCATACTTACGAGATGGCGGCAAGTATCAAAAATCATGATTTGTAGCAAGCTAACATTAGCATGCTAACACTTAGCATGCGTAACGTACCAAGTTATATGACTTTGGGGTAGACGGTTGCAAAATTAGCAAAAAAAAAAAAGTTAGCATGCTAATGCTTAGCCTGTGTCAAATACCAAGTTATATGACTCTGGGGTAAACCGTTGCGAAATAAGCAAAAAAAAAGAAGTTTGCATGCCAACGTTAGCATGCTAGCACTTAGCATGTGTCACATACCAAGTTATATGACTCTGGGGTAAACGGTTGCAAAATAAGCAAAAAAAAGTTAGCATGCTAACATTAGCATGCTAACATTAGCATGCTAATATGAGGCATTGCCATACTTCAAAGATGGCGTCAAGTATCAGAAATCAGAATTTTTTAGGTTTAACTGTACAAAACTAGCCAAAAACCTAGCAAAAATTGTTAGCATTCTAATGTTGTTATGCTAATATGGAAGACAATAGCATACTTACGAGATGGCTCCAAGTATCAAAAATCATGATTTGTAGCAAGCTAACATTAGCATGCTAACACTTAACATGCGTCACGTACCAAGTTATATGACTTTGGGGTAGACGGTTGCAAAATTAGCAATGTTGTTATGCTGATATGGAAGACGATAGCATACTTACGAGACGGCGCCACGTATCAAAAATCATGATTTTTAGCAAGCTAACATTAGCATGCTAACACTTAGCATGCGTCACATACCAAGTTATATGACTTTGCGGTAAACGGTTGCAAAATTAGCAAAAAAAAAAAGTTTGCATGCTGACGCTTAGCCTGTGTCAAATACCAAGTTATATGACACTGGGGTAAACCGTTGCAAAATGAGCAAAAAAAAAAAAGGTTTGCATGCCAACGTTAGCATGCTAGCACTTAGCATGTGTCACATACCAAGTTATATGACTCTGGGGTAAACGGTTGCAAAATAAGCAAAGAAAAGTTAGCATGCTAACATTAGCATGCTAACATTAGCATGCTAATATGAGGCATTGCCATACTTCAAAGATGGCGTCAAGTATCAGAAATCAGAATTTTTTAGGTTTAACTGTGCAAAACTAGCCAAAAACCTAGCAAAAATTGTTAGCATGCTAATGATGTTATGCTAATATAGAAGACGATAGCATACTTACGAGATGGCTCCAAGTATCAAAAATCATGATTTGTAGCAAGCTAACATTAGCATGCTAACACTTAACATGCGTCACGTACCAAGTTATATGACTTTGGGGTAGACGGTTGCAAAATTAGCAAAAAAAAAGTTAGCATGCTAACACTTAGCATGTGTCACATACCAAGTTATATGACATTGGGGTAGACGGTTGCAAAATGAGCAAAAAAAAGTTAGCATGCTAACACTTAGCATGTGTCACATACCAACACTTAGCATGTGTCACATACCAAGTTATATGACTTTGGGGTAAACGGTTGCAAAATGAGCAAAAAAAAGTTAGCATGCCAACATTAGCATGCTAGCACTTAGCATGTGTCACATACCAAGGTATATGACTTTGGGGTAAATAGTTGCCAAATAAGCAAAAAAAAAAAGTTAGCATGCCAACGTTAGCATGCTAGCACTTAGCATGTGTCGCATATCAAGTTACATGACTCTGGGGTAAATGGTTGCAAAATGGACAAAAAAAAGTTTGCATGCTAACATTAATATGCTAACATTAGCATGCTAAAATTAGCATTTAGCATGCCAATGTTAGCATGCTAGCACTTAGCATGTGTCACATACCAAGTTATATGACTTTGGGGTAAACGGTTGCAAAATGAGCCAAAAAAAAGTTAGCATGCCATTGTTAGCATGCTAACGCTTAGTATGTGTCACATACCAAGTTATATGACTTTGGGGTAAACGGTTGCAAAATGAGCAAAAAAAAAAAGTTGGCATGCCAAAGTTAGCATGCTAGCACTTAGCATGTGTCACATACCAAGTTATATGACATTGGGGTAGACGGTTGCAAAATGAGCAAAAAAAAAGTTAGCAAGTTAATGTTAGCATGCTAGCACTTAGCATGTGTCACATACCAAGTTATATGACTTTGGGGTAAACGGTTGCAAAATGAGCAAAAAAAAAGTTAGCATGTTAACATGCTAACATTAGCATGCTAAAACTTAGCACGTGTCACGTACCAAGTTATATGACTTTGGCGTAAACGGTTGCAAAATGAGCAAATCAAAAAGTTAGCATGCCAACGTTAGCATGCTAGCACTTAGCATGTGTCACATACCAAGTTATATGACTTTGGCGTAAACGGTTGCAAAATGAGCAAAAAAAAAAACCTAACACAATCCAGTAAACCAATTCAACGGAGCAACTGTCACTGCTGCTAAGCTAACAAACACGCTCTGTCAGAGCGTCACACACCACTTTGCAACAGGCACCGCCTTTTAAAGGCACATACACACACTCCGCTCTCATGAAACGTCGCTCAAATGCATACGCCAGATGTTTGACGTTTTGTTTTTTTAAGTAAAATTACTTTATTTTTTAAAAATTACTTATTTAATAAATAGTAATTCTGTTAGTAATTCAAATACTTTTTTTGGGGGGGAAAAGTAACAAATAACTATGATTATTATTTTTTAAAGTACTAATGTGTATCCACATAAAACAACAACAACAACAACAACAACAAAAAACTTCAATAAATTTGGGTCAACGCTAAAAAGTTGGGAGGGTAGAGTTTGGAGGAAGGAGAAAAAACCTTTTTAGCCGCGCTGAATAACTAAATAGACCATGAATTCTCATCTCTATTCTAAATAAAGAGCTGCGATGAGAAAAGATTGGCGGGCGTAGAAAATACAAAAAAACCGCCAAACTGCCATATGCAGTATAAATAACTTGTAAACTCATTTATGAGGAAAGTTTGAACAATATTATACTGAAAATGTAGCGTTTAGAGCCTGTCTATGTGAACTGGCGACTATAAATGCTAGCAAAGGACTGAATCATTATCATATTGAAGGGACAATTATTATAACATATGCATAATTATTATAACATATGTTATAATTATTATAACATATGCATAATTATTATAATATATGCATAATTAACACCTACAAGACAAAGAGATATGTTAGTTGACCTAATCCAATCATGGAAGGTGTATCCACCAACTAGGGTTCTACTAGTATAGTATCACAGTACTAATGACTCAAAAACGGTACTATACACTGTTTGAAAAGTACTGGTTTTACAAGCAGAGGAGCATGTTCGGCAGCGCACACACACTGAGTACTCACAAGCAGACACGGTGTGTAGACAGAAAAGGGAGAACGGACGCATTTTGGCTTAAAAACGGACACTATAACACTGAAACGCCCTCAGGAAGAGCTGCTTTAATACAGACGAATAAAGTAAGTTACAAGTATCATTATCACTGCAGGACGAGGAATAGCTGAACATGCTTCACTACACACCGTGGGAGGACACAATAGCTCACCGGCGTCACCGCTGACAAAAGTTAGCGAGCCTGAATGTAAACAAATGGGCGGATCTACACCTGGCATCCACTGTAATGATACCAAGTACAATAGCGTATCTAGTCGAAACTACTGTGATTACATCGATTTTTTATTTTATTTTAAAAATTTTTAAATTCATATTAACACTTTGAATACAACCAATGTATGATCCTGTAACTACTTGGTATCGGATTCATACCTAAATTTGTGGTATCGTCCAAAACTAATGTAAAGTATCCAAACAAGAGAAGAATAAGTGATTATTACATTTTAACAGAAGTGTAGATAGAACACGTTGAAACGGAAAATAACCAGATATTACCAGTAAATGAACAAGTGGATTAATAATCATTTTTTACAGTTTGTCCTTTATAATTTTGACAAAATAATAGAATGATAAATACTGCATACGTCAGCAGACTAAATTAGGAGCCTTTGTTTTGTTTACTTACTACTAAAAGACAAGTTGTCTCGTATGTTCACTATTTTATTTAAGGACAAACTTGCAATAAGAAACATATGTTTAATGTACCCTAATATTATTTTTTTTGTTAAAACAAAGCCAATAATGTGGTCCCCTTTATTTAGAAAAGTATCGAAAAGTACCGGTACCAAAATATTTGGTATTGTGACGAATCAGTTTGATTATTATTTCATAATCAGCAGTAACAGACTCTATTATAACATAAGGAGTATCTTCGAGACTTTGGAGTTTGTCTGGCATTTTAAAGACTTTTTTTTGTCCACTCGTATGGAAGAACATTTGTTTTTATGTAATTGATAGGGTTGAGGTCAGGGCTTTTTTTTTTCTATTTTTTTTTTTTTTTTTTTTTTTTTTTAAATTAATCAATCCAACAAAACAATACACAGCAATACCATAACAATGCAATCCAATTCCAAAACCAAACCCGACCCAGCAACACTCAGAACTGCAATAAACAGAGCAATTGAGAGGAGACACAAACACGACACAGAACAAACCAAAAGTAGTGAAACAATGTAATTATGTATTTTATGTAATTGTTTTTATATTGTTTTACTTTCTTTTCTATCCAAGAAAAAGTCTTTTTTATTTTTTTTATTTTTTATTTTAAATTTATTAGGGCTTTTTTTTGTGTGACTTAATTTTTGACACATTTAAAAAATAAATATTTTGAATATTTTGTTCCCCTTTTCCTTACCACACTGCTGTCTTATCCAATCTTCTATTTCTCTGGGTGTCCTTGTGTGTGTGTTCGTATGCATGTGTGTGTGTGTGTGTGTATGTGTGTATACATCCATCCATCCATCCATTTTCTACCGCTTGTCCCTTTTGGCGTCGCGGGGGATGTATAATGGATATATAATTATTCTAATTGGATATTAAGAGTATGTGAAAGTTTGACTTCAACCTTGTTTACTTCCACAGAGAGTGTTTTGCATGTTTCCCCATCATGCGTTGTAATGTATTTACGTGCTTGGGTGCATTTTTTTTTTGCAACATGACTAGGGAAGGTTGTTTGCATCGGGTCATATAAGTACACCAAGAGCACAATTCAATTGGAATAGGCAGCGTTGATATCTTCACACTAGAAAAATGTCTCCCTGTGGGTGAGATTTCTTATCGAACTCGCGATGTCTCGCGGTCCAAAATTGGCAAAAATTGAAGACTTCTCTAAGAGAACTTACAATAAGAACAAATAGATCAACGAAAAGGGGTAGGATTAAATGAGCTCGACTTCTCCCTACCCCTTTTCGGACATGAGAAACTGTATTTGTGTGATGTATTATATTGTAATTCGGAATAAACTAACACCATAACCCTTTTGTTGGTTATACTCAAATATTGTGTTTAAATCCTCTTCCCCTCTGCTTATCCACGTTTCACTTTGTCTGACAACAACAGACGTCCTTACTTGCAAATCTCCATATTTGCGCTCTCTATATAACATACATTATGACAGCGCTGCGGTCTTCCCTGCCAGGTGGTTTAAGTCCATCCAAATTCATAGAGCGCTCCCCTGTCTGAGCTCCATCTTTGTTACAATGTTGGTCCGTCCCCAAAACTTCACTCGTGTGCAGCCTGACTGGAATAAATGAGCTGATGCCAGGGAGGTGTTGAGGGGCAACAGTGGCCCGGACTGCCAAGAAGAAACACACGCACGCACACACACACACACACACACACACACACACACACACACA
>NC_084743.1:59407697-59410197 GCF_033978785.1 Entelurus aequoreus | reverse complement strand
AATGGAAGCAAGGTTGGTTGCATGAACAAAGGCACTACAACGGTGCTGCTTTTGTTTTGAAAATCGTTATTTGTATTACTTCCGTGTGGACGTATGCGTGTGCGTGACTGTGAGTGAATGTGAACAGCTGCAATCACAAATTACAAAATAAAGTTGAAAAAACATCTATGTCGTGCGCGCAATACAACTGTGCTGCTTTTATTTTGAAAATTATTATTTATGGGTGTGTAACCTGCGAGTGAAGGTGCACATGCAGCGACAAGTGATGCACGGTTTACACCCGAGACGCTAAAAAGAGAAAAGTTGATGACGAATGGCGTGTTTCCAACAAGACATGGACTGCCAAGCAACGTTCCCTCTAAGGTGCGCGCCTGCGCAATTGCGCACTGCTCAAGCGTCCGCTGCGCACAGCAAATATATGCCGCCCACCAAATCAAATCCCTATCTGAATTCTAAACAAAATAAACATATTTATTCTATGTAATTTTGCAATGCAACTTTGAGTGACAGTGACAACAAGCGGCCCTAACGGTGTTCGTCAACACCGTTCAATTGAACGGTGAAGGACAGGAATTATATCGATCACTTTATTGAGCAAAGCTGTTTATATTCGGCCATAACCACACCAAAAACATGAGTAAAACACTTGTAACTCGAAAAACTAGTCATTTTCTGCTGTACAAACCAGGCCAAAACCAACTTGTCATCTGTCACCAACACGCATAGCACTGAACCACTGGTGCGTTTATGGCCACACAAAAAGTCGGACAACTCAAACACCACACAAAGTTACACTATGACTCCTCAGTCATACGTGTGCTTATTTTACTGTCATTTATTATTAATGTTAATTTATTTATATTAGTCATGGGATGCTGTTACACACACTATGTTGAAGTATTACTATTATTATTAATTATTATTATTATTATTATTATTATTATTATTATTTATCTTACGGTATATATCAAAAATAATATTGAGCAAAATGTAATTGAAATATTGTCGATGTGGCCCTCCAGCAGTGCTCGGGTTGCTCATGCGGCCCCCGGTAAGAATTAATTGCCCACCCCTGCTCTAAAGTAACTATATAAAAAAAATAAATAAAAAAAATAAAAATAAATAAATAAATAAATAAATAAATAAATAAAGTAACTATATATATATATATATATATATATATATATATATATATATATATATATATATATATATATATATATATATATATATATATATATATATATATATATATATATATATATATATATATATATATATATATATATATATATATATATATATATATTTACATGTGTGTGTGTGTGTGTGTGTGTTAGAATAATGGTTTCTAAGTTATCACAAAAACTTTGTGTTACATTGAGTTCAGAAGCAAAAGAAGAAGGCTCGTAAAGCTCCACTGTGTAGGGGAGGAAGCAACATGAAGGTGTTCTGTTTTCTTTCATGTATTGTAATCCAACAGAAAGATATTGTCTGACCCAAGTACTACAAAAGCGAAGAGGAAGCAGGACCAGACTCCCCTCCAGGCGACCTCTATTTGAACCTCCTTTTTGAACTGTTTTACGAACCTCTTCCTGGAGTTCTTTTACGACCTTTTCTGTGAACTGTTTACGACCTTTTCTGTGAACTGTTTGCGACCTTTGTCCTTTAGAAACAGCTATGGCCGTGTGGTCAGGGGAAGGTCCAAATAAAAGAAAGAGGCGTGCAATCTTTTGGCAGAGCGTGCTGACACACTGTACAGGCGTCTCTCCTCAATTGAGTCCAAATTGAATTCTGTCTCTGTTTAATTCTTTGCTTCTTGTCTTGTTTAATAAATGTCATCAGTGTTTGAACCTGACAGTGTGTACATATTATAATAATAAAAAGGGTATATAATTATCATAATGGATATATAATTAATATATCGAGAGTACGTGAAAGTTCGACTACTACCTTATTAAAGTTGTGTAATCGATCAAAAATATCAAGCAGCTAAAATGTGGAGGGAGTTATTTACATTTTTGCCATCATGCAATTTTGAGATGTATTTGGAATTTTTTTTTTTTTTAATCATATCCACTATGTCAAGTTTGCAGGTTGTGTTATGTGTGACCATCTGTGGTGACCTTTATGTTAGTTGCATTTTTTTTTATTTTTTTTGCTTGCACCATGACTAGGGAAGGTTGTTTGGATTGTGGCATACAAGTAAATGCTGTGATGTTATTAGGCAATACGTTCAAGAGTAACTCATCTAATTAACTCACCTTGTCCGCAAGGTGGCGGTAAGTTCATAGCAATCAAGGACCACCAGGTAATTGAGTTGAATTTGAAAGCACTACGCAAAACTTGTGACGGTTCGTGGCCGTAGTTTAGACACCCCTGATCTGGAGACATAATCGTGGAAAGTAAAAAAATATGTATATACTGTCAGAATAATTGTATCTAAGTTATCACAAAACTTTGTGTTACATTGAGTTCAGCTCGCCCTGCGAAAGGACAA
>NC_084743.1:59380197-59402697 GCF_033978785.1 Entelurus aequoreus | reverse complement strand
GGTCCATTTCACACAATTAAAGAGTCACAAAAAAAAATCAAACAGTCTATAATTAACAAATTCTAACCAAGGCTTTATTGTGCCCGACAATAAACGAATGACACAAGGGTTTGTGTTTTTAGTTGCATTTTATTCCCAGGCTTTCACGGGCCGTTCAAAATGAGCCTTGAGTTTGACACCCGTGCTCTGAGGTAAATACTGTACCTTATCATCACATTACTTCACAAAAGTATTACAATCAATTGTATTTGTGGAGGGGGGGCGTGGTCTGCGGGCCTGTGGTAAGGACCGGCCTCGAAGCCAGCGGCAGGTGAGTGGATTGCCCAGCTGGGGCTGGTTATCTAGTCACCTGCCGCCCTTATTAGCAGCAGCCGGAGCCGAGACACGTTGTTGGAGTTGGAGTTGCTGGTGAGCAGACCGCACGGACACGCACAGAGAGAGACACGCCCGACTGGAAAGTCAAACATATATTGCTGGAAAGCAAGCCACCCCCTGGGGTTTATGTCAATAAAAGACTTGATTCGAACTGTCGGCGTCAGGAGAACCCGCCACAATAGGGAAACCGCTATAGTATTGTTTTTCTTTTTAAAAGGCACGTTGGTGGCCTAGTGGTTAGAGTGTCCGCCCTGAGATCGGTAGGTCGTGAGTTCAAAACCCCGGCCGAGTCATACCAAAGACTATAAAAATGGGAGCCATTACCTCCCTGCTTGGCATTCAGCATCAAGGGTTGGAATTTGGGGTTAAATCACCAAAAATGATTCCCGGGCGTGGCCACCACTGCCGCTCGCTGCTCCCCTCACCTCCCAGGGGGGTGCTCAAAGGTGATGGGTCAAATGTAGAGGATAATTTCGCCACACCTGGTGTGTGTGTGTGTGTGTGACAATCATTGGTACTTTAACTTAACTCTATTTTAGTCAAGTTAATTCCAAAAACAAGGTAGGCTATAGGCTGCTCGGCGCTAGCGGCTACACAACAGCTAAGCACACAATAGCGCACAAGCTAAACATACGTAATAAGTGTTAGTTAAACAATATTGCGCTCTAAAACAGCACATTTGTCTATAAACAAGTATCAAATAATTTTACAGTTGTCCCTCGCCACATTTAGCTTGAAATATCGTTTTTTTATTTTACCACATTGCAGATTTTTCATGGCTATTTTATTATTTTTTGTAAACATATTAAATTGTTTTGGTCCTAAATGGAGCATTTTCAAGCATAAACCCCGGCCGAGTCATACCAAAGACTATAAAAATGGGACCCATTACCTCCCTGCTTGGCACTCAGCATCAAGGGTTGGAATTGGGGTTAAATCACCAAAAATGATTCCCGGGCGTGGCCGCCGCTGCCGCTCGCTGCTCCCCTCACCTCCCAGGGGGTGCTCAAAGGTGATGGGTTAAATGCAGACGATATTTCCGCCACACCTGATGTGTGTGTGTGACCATCATTGGTACTTTAACTTAACTCTATTTTAGTCAAGTTAATTCCAAAAACAAGGTAGGCTATAGGCTGCTCGGCGCTAGCGGCTACACAACAGCTAAGCACACAATAGCGCACAAGCTAAACATACGTAATAAGTGTTAATTAAACAATATTGCGGTCTAAAACAGCACATTTGTCTATAAACAAGTATCAAATAATTTTACAGATGTCCCTCGCCACATTTAGCTTGAAATATCGTATTTTTTTTTTACCACATTGCAGATTTTTCATGGCTATTTTATTATTTTTTTAAACATATTCAATTGTTTTGGTCCTAAATGGAGCATTTTCAAGCATAAACCCCGGCCGAGTCATACCAAAGACTAGGGATGTCCGATAATGGCTTTTTGCCGATATCCGCTATTCCGATATTGTCCAACTCTTTAATTACCGATACCGATATCAACCGATATCGATATCAACCCATACCGATATTTACAATTGTGGAATTAACACATTATTATGCCTAATTTGGACAACCAGGTATGGTGAAGATAAGGTCCTTTTTTTTTTAAATTAAAAAAATAAAATAAATTAAAAACATTTTGTTGAATAAAAAATAAAGTAAAACAATATAAAAACAGTTACATAGAAACTAGTAATTAATGAAAATGGAGTAAAATTAACTGTTAAAGGTTAGTACTATTAGTGGACCAGCAGCACGCACAATCATGTGTGCTTACGGACTGTATCCCTTGCAGACTGTATTGATATATATTGATATATAATGTAGGAACCAGAATATTAATAACAGAAAGAAACAACCCTTTTGTGTGAATGAGTGTGAATGGGGGAGGGAGGTTTTTTGGGTTGGTGCACTAATTGTAAGTGTATCTTGTGTTTTTTATGTGGATTTAATAAAAAAAACAATTAAAAAAAACCCAAAAACCAACAAAAAAAACCTGATACCGATAATAAAAAAAACGATACCGATAATTTCCGATATTACATTTTAAAGCATTTATCGGCCGATATTATTGTGTGCTTACGGACTGTATCCCTGGCAGATTGTATTGATATATATTGATATATAATGTAGGAACCAGAATATTAATAACAGAAACAAACAACCCTTTTGTGTGAATGAGTGTGAATGGGGGAGGGAGGTTTTTTGGGTTGGTGTACCAATTGTAAGTGTATCTTGTGTTTTTTATGTTGATTTAATAAAAAAAAAAAAAAAGATACCGATAATAAAAAAAACGATACCGATAATTTCCGATACTACATTTTAAAGCATTTATCGGCCGATATTATCGGACATCTCTACCAAAGACTATAAAAATGGGAGCCATTACCTCCCTGCTTGGCACTCAGCATCAAGGGTTGGAATTGCGGGGGTTAAATCACCAAAAATGATTCCCGGGCGTGGCCACCGCTGCTGCTCACTGCTCCCCTCACCTCCCAGGGGGGTGATCAAGGGTGATGGGTCAAATGCAGAGAATAATTTCGCCACACCTCGTGTGTGTGTGTGTGTGTGTGTGTGACTATCATGGGTACTTTTAACTTTTTTAACATGTCGTCGTGCCTCGTGCAGCCCTTTGAGACACTCGTGATTTAGGGCTATATAAGTAAACATTGATTGGTGTCAAAAAAGGTGCAAGCAGAGATTAAAGTGATTTTAATCCATTTCAACAAGCCAATATGAGTTTACGGCCGTACCGTACGTTACAGTAAAGTAGGTCAATAATCTTCTCGTCAAGACATTATGAAAACAATCGCGTTACCAAGCGAGGCGGCACGAATCGGAGTTGAAAATTGCCAGCAATCAATCATTCCAGTCACAGCTGAAGCCTTTATCTCCTCACAGCGAGGTGAGGATGTTCTATGGGAGACGTCATTCCACGCCACCGCTGCTAACGTTTCCCCTCCGTGTCAGAAAGGAAGCCCAAATCCCGCTTTTGGTGGCCAGAAAAATATACACAACGCGGTAACTCATGTCAAGCAATCTTGTTTGACGCCGACGACGCGTTCCTCCTCTCGTCGTCGTGTTCCTCCGCAGGCCGCCACGACAGCCCTGAGGTGAGTCACTCATCTGAATGTGAAGCAGCAGAGCCGGGGATCGAACGTGATGCCTGTGCCGGGGGGCTCAGGTGGGGAATAAAAACCTCTTTGATGGATGCGAAACAGCGGCAGCCGGATTCACCCGAACGCACAATTACAGCAGCGTAAACACACACACACACACACACACATGCACACACACGCACACACACACACACGCACACACACACACACACACACACACGCACACACACACACACACACACACACACACGGTTCGATCCCCGCTTCCGCCATCCTAGTTCCTGCCGTTGTGTCCTTGGGCAAGGCACTTTACCCACCTGCTCCCAGTGCCCACCCACACTGGTTTAAATGTAACTTAGATTTTGGTGTGGAGGGGGGCGTGGCCTGCGGGCCTGCCGCGTTACGGGGTGTGCAAGGGCCCGGCTTCGAAGACAGCGACAGGTGAGTAGATGGCCCAGGTGGACCTTGTTACCTAATCACTAGAGATGTCCAAAAATATCAGTCTGCCGATATTATCGGAAATTATCGGTATCGTTTTTTTTATTATCAGTATCGTTTTTTTTATTTTTTATTTTATTTTATTTCATTTTTATTAAATCCACATAAAAAACACAAGATACACTTACAATTAGTGCACCAACCCAAAAAACCTCCCTCCCCCATTCACACTCATTCACACAAAAAGGTTGTTTCTTTCTGTTATTAATATTCTGGTTCCTACATTATATATCAATATATATCAATACAGTCTGCAAGGGATACAGTCCGTAAGCACACATGATTGTGCGTGCTGCTGGTCCACTAATAATACTAACCTTTAACAGTTAATTTTACTCATTTTCATGAATTACTAGTTTCTATGTAACTGTTTTTATATTGTTTTACTTTCTTTTTTATTCAACAAAATGTTTTTAATTTATTTATCTTATTTTATTTGATTCATTTTTAAAAAAAAGTACCTTATCTTCACCATACCTGGTTGTCCAAATTAGGCATAATAATGTGTTCATTCCACGACTGTATATATCGGTTGATATCGGTATCGGTTGATATCGGTATCGGTAATTAAAGAGTTGGACAATATCGGCAAAAAGCCATTATCGGACATCCCTACTAATCACCTGTCGCCTTTATTAGCAGCAGCCGGAACGAGACACGGGGGTTGGAGTTGGAGTGGGAGCCAGAGAGAGAGAGAGAGAGAGAGACACAGACTAAGGTAAATACATTTTTGCTGGAAACCAAAAGCCGAGCAATATTTATGAAAATAAAACAAGTGTTGTACCCTGAAATCCGGGCTCTCGTGTCAGTGTGTGGTGGTCCGAGGAACCCACTAGAGGGCAACCTCTACAATTGGGTTTCACTATGTAAAAGCGCTTTGAGTCACTAGAGAAAAGCGCTATATAAATATAATTCACTCCACACACACACACACACACACACACACACACACACACACACACACACACACACACACACACACACACACACACACACACACACACACACACACACACACACACACACACACACACACACACACACACACACACACACTACTTAATCCATAATAAGGCCCCGCTTAATGCAAATAGCATTTTTAAATCAATTATTTTTATTTCTTTCTTCCTAATTAATTTGAACAGTCATAATCTCAATTAAGATGATAAAAGTAATGGTTTATTTTTTCTAAAAGTATGTCTCTTTTACACATAAATGGTAGTCAAAGGAAGCAGAATGTATTTTAAGTAAAAGACAGTTCACATTTGGACCGATACGGTACCGATTCCCGATACCGGTCGTCAACGATACCAATTATTGGTACTTTTGCATGTGTTATTAAATATGAAACATTACGGGTTATACAATATTTAAGCCGAACCCACCAAATTTTAGAAGAAATAAATACTTTTACATATATTAACCGCACCATAAGCCGCAGATATATACCGGTACATAATATGTTATAAAAGTTTATTTACATACCTTAATTGTTTCCAAACGGTGACGGCAGTAAAACGGCTCATCAAACAAAACAGAAGTCATCGTCATGGACCCACTAGCTGCGGAAGCTAGCTCTCCAATCAGCCAAACAGACTCAATGACTCCACGGTGATTGAGTCTAACCCTAACCCTAACCCTACGAGTAGAAAACACCATAGACATATATATAACCCTAACCCTAACCCTAACCCTAACCCTAACCCTAACCCTTAATTGTTTCCAAACGGTGACGGCAGTAAAACGTCTCATCAAACAAAACAGAAGTCATCGTCATGGACCCACTAGCTGCGGAAGCTAGCTCTCCAATCAGCCAAACAGACTCAATGACTCCACGGTCATTGAGTCTAACCCTAACCCTAACCCTACGAGTAGAAAACACCATAGACATATATATAACCCTAACCCTAACCCTAACCCTTAATTGTTTCCAAACGGTGACGGCAGTAAAACGGCTCATCAAACAAAACAGAAGTCATCGTCATGGACCCACTAGCTGCGGAAGCTAGCTCTCCAATCAGCCAAACAGACTCAATGACTCCACGGTCATTGAGTCTAACCCTAACCCTAACCCTACGAGTAGAAAACACCATAGACATATATATAACCCTAACCCTAACCCTAACCCTAACCCTAACCCTAACCCTAACCCTAACCCTAACCCTAACCAACCCTAACCCTAACCCTAACCCTAACCCTAACCCTAACCCTAACCCAGCCAAACAGACTCAATAACTCCACGGTGACGTGTTTGGTGAATTCACTGAGGAATTTGTGAAACTGGAACAATACAAACAGACACTCGTAAACGTGTTAGCATATTAGCTAATGCTAACGAGGTTCGCTTCATGACCTCACAATAGCGCGTACAAACATGCATGAAACACGACGGTTTAGTGCCGGCATGTGTGAATTGTTTTAGTTACATTGTAAATCTTACAAACGTCGCTTGAAGTGATGAATGAAGAAACCATACGAGTAGAAAACGCCATAGACATATATATATAACCCTAACCCTAACCCTAACCCTAACCCTAACCCTAAACCTAACCCTAACCCTAACCCTTGAAGTGATGAATGAAGAAACCATACGAGTAGAAAACGCCATAGACATATATACAACCCTAACCCTAACCCTAACCCCAACTCCAACCCTAACCCTAACCCTAACCCTAACCCTAACCCTAACCCTAACCCTAACCCTAACCCCAACCCCAACTCCAACCCTAACCCTAACCCTAACCCTTATATGTTCCCCTAGTGTCCAAATAACTCAAAATTAAGTCTTTGTTACTCAGAATATGTTCCCCATACTAAAGTGTTACCATATATATATACAACCCCCGTTTCCATATGAGTTGGGAAATGGTGTTAGATGTAAATATAAACGGAATACAATGATTTGCAAATCATTTTCAACCCATATTCAGTTGAATATGCTACAAAGACAACATATTTGATGTTCAAACTGATAAACATTTTTTTTTTTTTTTGCAAATAATCATTAACTTTAGAATTTGATGCCAGCAACACAAATTGTTGAACAGTTGAAGAAAAACCTTTCTCAACCAGCTATTGCAAGGAATTTAGGGATTTCACCATCTACGCTCCGTAATATCATCAAAGGGTTCAGAGAATCTGGAGAAATCACTGCACGTAAGCAGCTAAGCCCGTGACCTTCCATCCCTCAGGCTGTACTGCATCAACAAGTGACATCAGTGTGTAAAGGATATCACCACATGGGCTCAGGAACACTTCAGAAACCCACTGTCAGGAACTACAGTTGGTCGCTACATCTGTAAGTGCAAGTTAAAACTCTCCTATGCAAGGCGAAAACCGTTTATCAACAACACCCAGAAACTCCGTCGGCTCCGCTGGGCCTGAGCTCATCTAAGATGGACTGATGCAAAGTGGAAAAGTGTTCTGTGGTCTGACGAGTCCACATTTCAAATTGTTTTTGGAAACTGTGGACGTCGTGTCCTCCGGACCAAAGAGGAAAAGAACCATCCGGATTGTTCTAGGCGCAAAGTGTAAAAGCCAGCATGTGTGATGGTATGGGGGTGTATTAGTGCCCAAGACATGGGTAACTTACACATCTGTGAAGGCACCATTAATGCTGAAAGGTACATACAAGTTTTGGAGCAACATATGTTGCCATCCAAGCAACGTTACCATGGACGCCCCTGCTTATTTCAGCAAGACAATGCCAAGCCAAGTGTTACATCCACGTGGCTTCATACTAAAAGAGTGCAGGTACTAGACTGGCCTGCCTGTAGTCCAGACCTGTCTCCCATTGAAAATGTGTGGCGCATTATGAAGCCTAAAATACCACAACTGGAGACCCCCGGACTGTTGAACAACTTAAGCTGTACATCAAGCAAGAATGGGAAAGAATTCCACCTGAGAAGCTTCAAAAATGTGTCTCCTCAGTTCCCAAACGTTTACTGAGTGTTGTTAAAAGGAAAGGCCATCAAATATCTTGTCTTTGTAGTGCAGTCAATTGAATATGGGTGGAATAGGATTCGCAAATCATTGTATTCCGTTTATATTTACATCTAACACAATTTCCCAACTCATATGGAAACGGGGTGTGTATATATACATATATATATATATATATAAATACATTAGTGAAGCGGAGTGCATCTATGTGTCATTTATTGTGTGCCTGTGGAGAGGTGAAGAAGACATTAAGATACAAAGTGCAGTCGGTAACGTTGATGTATTCTGCTGACAAGATTGTGTTTGGGAACCAGAAGAGCTGGATCGAGAGAAACCTCCAAGAAACCTTACGGCCCTTAAAGGGTTTGGGGTGCCAGTTAATGTGCGGCCCTGCAGCCATTGTGGTTCTTGATGTGTGCCAGCTAAACAACCATCCTTTGCTTTATTAGGCTGGAGGCTATTATTGGCTGCACAGCAACACTTCTCAGGGCCAGATGAAGAATGCAGACTTAAGTGTTTTCGTTGACAAATAAGCATAGATCAAGGAGCGCGCAGCCTACACACAGAATTAACGGGACGTTTAAAGAAATACGTAATTACAATCTTTTTAAAGCAGCATCGAAGGGTTTGACTGCAGAATGAGCAGTAAAGAAACACTATTCCACAGATACTGCACAGAATGTTGTTTTTGTCGAGCTAAACGTACATATTTCAACTCTAAATGAAACACACATAATAAATAAATAAATAAATATATATATATATATATAATATATATATAAATAAATATATATATATATATATAATATATATATAAATAATAAATAAACACACATCAAAACTACCAATAATGAGTATTGGCCCATCTCAGAAAATATTATTTTTGTACCAGGTTCCTATGACTGAAAGTAATAGATGTGAGTTTTTAGCACGGGATTAGATGAAATATAGCTACATAGCAATGTTGCTAATAGCATGTTGACACTAAGCACACAAAAATGACTAACTCGCATATATATATATATATATATATATATATATATATATATATATATATATATATATATATATATATATATATATATATATATATATATATATATATATATATATATATATATATATATATATATATATATATATATATATATATATATATATGCAGGTGATTGGATTATCAGCCCCAGCTGGGTAATCCAATCACCAGCCAGCTGTGCTTCGAGGCCCGCAGACCACGCCCCCCCTCCACATCCTCCTACGTTGTAGAGTGAAGCATGTTTAGCTATTCCTCGTCCTGCAGTGATGACACTTGTAAGAAACTCACTTCATTTGTCGCCATGGAGGCGAGGATTAGTGATTTAGAAGTAACTAAAACATTCCAGAGTGCGTATGGACATTAGCCGCTAGCTCGCTAGCCATGTCTTAAAGCACCTCTTCCTGAGGGCGTTTCAGTGTTATAACTTCACCTTTATCTTTAGTTTTTAAGCCACAACGCGTCCGTTCTCCCTTTTCTGTCTACACACTGTGTCTGCTTGTAAGTACTCTGTGATTATGCGCTGCCGAACATGCTCCTCTGCTCATAAAACCAGCAATGTCATGACGTGACGATGACGCGCCGTCATGTCTGTAAAAAAATAAAATAATATGGCGAACCGGTGCTTTTCAAACAGAGTATAGTACCGTTTTTGATTAATTACTACCGCAAGATTCTAGTGTTGGTATACAGCACAACCTAATATATATATGTATATATATAGTAACACTTTAGTCTGGGGAACATATTCACCGTTAATTAGTTGCTTGTTAACATGCAAATTAGTAACATATTGGCTCTTAATTAGTCATTATTAAGTACTTATTAATGCCTTATTCTGCATGACCTTATTTTACAACCAGTAAGCCATTAACTAAGAGTCTTCCCTCAATAACCTCCGAATTATTGCTTATTAGTAACCCTAACCCTTACCTCAACCTCAACCTCAACCCTAACCTTAACCCTAACCCTAACCCTAACCCTAACCCTAACCCTAACCCTAACCCTAACCCCCCAACACCTAACCCTAAACCTAACCCTAACCCTAACCCCAACCCCAACCCTAAACCTAACCCTAACCCTAACCGTAACCGTAACCCTAACCCTAACCCCAACCCCAACCCCAACCCTAACCCTAACCCTAACCCTAACCCTAACCCTAACCCAGACCTAACCGTAACCCTAACCCTAACCCTAACCCCAACCTCAACCCCAACCCTAACCCTAACCCTAACCCTAACCCTTAATTAGTCATTATTAAGTACTTATTAATGCCTTATTCTGCATGACCTTATTTTACAACCAGTAAGCCATTAACTAAGAGTCTTCCCTCAATAACCTCCGAATTATTGCTTATTAGTAACCCTAACCCTTACCTCAACCTCAACCTCAACCCTAACCTTAACCCTAACCCTAACCCTAACCCTAACCCTAACCCTAACCCTAACCCCCCAACACCTAACCCTAAACCTAACCCTAACCCTAACCCCAACCCCAACCCTAAACCTAACCCTAACCCTAACCCTAACCGTAACCCTAACCCTAACCCCAACCCCAACCCCAACCCTAACCCTAACCCTAACCCTAACCCTAACCCAGACCTAACCGTAACCCTAACCCTAACCCCAACCTCAACCCCAACCCTAACCCTAACCCTAACCCCAACCTCAACCCCAACCCTAACCCTAACCCTAACCCTAACCCTAACCCTAACCCTAACCCTTTGAGTTTTCCTGTATATTTTTGCAGTGATACTTACCTGTACATATTTTGCAGTGTTTTTCCTATCTGTATATATTTTGCAGTGACTTATTTGTTTAGTTTAGTGTGTGGTGTGATTATTATCTTATTTTGGACTGATTTTCCCACACCTGGCTTCTTCCTCGGCTGTCTGACGAGCAGACTTAACGACTGCAGGTGTGAGCTTTAGCCCCGCCCCCTGCAGAGCTCCAGTAAAATCCTCCCCCTCCCACAGCTCCATTTGGAAAAAGGCTCCAGCGGATGAGGTGGCCATCTTGCTGGAGACCTCAAATGTGGAAGCTTTACATGCCTGAAGAGGCCAAACAGGCCGAAACGCGTCGCATGTTCACAAAAATATTAAGAAATTGGTTGATGTGTCTGACACCACTCTCGGCGTTGTCCGATTGGGGTCCCCTGGGGGGGTGTGCTCTGGGTGTGGGGTCACTCTGGCAGACTGTTGACGGACAGTGCATATTCCCATTTCCCTCCCCCAAACCCTAACCCTAACCCCCCAACACCCAAACCTAACCCTAACCCTGAACCTAACCCTAACCCAAACCTAACCGTAACCCTAACCCTAACCCCAAACCCAACCCCAACCCTAACCCTAACCCTAACCCTAACCCTAACCCTAACCCTAACCCTAACCCCAAACCTAACCCTAACCCTGAACCTAACCCTAACCCTAACCCAAACCTAACCGTAACCCTAACCCTAACCCCAAACCCAACTCCAACCCCAACCCTAACCCTAACCCTAACCCTAACCCTAACCCCAAACCTAACCCTAACCCTGAACCTAACCCTAACCTTAACCCTAACCCTAACCCACACCTAACTGTAACCCTAACCCTAACCGTGACCCTAACCCTAACCCCAAACCCAACCCCAACCCCAACCCCAACCCTAACCCTAACCCTATCCCTAACCCTAACCTTAACCCTTACCCTAACCCTAACCCTAACCAAAACCCAACCCCAACCCCAACCCTAACCCTAACCCCAACCCAAACCTAACCCTAACCCTGAACCTAACCCTGACCCTAACCCTAACCGTAACCCTAACCCTAACCCCAACCCCAACCCTAACCCTAACCCTAACCTCAAACCTAACCCCAAACCTAACCCTAACCCTGAACCTAACCCTAACCCTTATATGTTTCCCAAATAACTCTAAATTAAGTATTTGTTACTTAAAATAGGGTTACTAAAGGGTTACCATATCTCTCTCTCTCTCTCTCTCTCTCTCTCTCTCTCTCTCTCTCTCTCTCTCTCTCTCTCTCTCTCTCTCTCTCTCTCTCTCTCTATATATATATATATATATATATATATATATATATTTATCTATATATATATATTAGGGGTGTGGGAAAAATCGATTCGAATTCGAATCGCGATTCTCACGTTATGCGATTCAGAAGCGATTATTTTTATTTTTTGTTTTTATTAATCAATCCAACAAAACAATACACAACAATACCATAACAATGCAATCCAATTCCACAACCAAACCCGACCCAGCAACACTCAGAACTGCAATAAACAGAGCACTTGAGAGGAGACACAAACACGACACAGAACAAACCAAAAGTAGTGAAACAAAAATGAATATTATCAACAACAGTATCAATATTAGTTACAATTTCAACATAGCAGTGATCAAAAATCCCTCATTGACATTATCATCAGACACTTATAAAAAAATATAAAAAAAAGAACAATGGTGTCACAGTGGCTTACACTTGCATCGCATCTCATAAGCTTGACAACACACTGTGTCCAATATTTTCACAAAGATAAAATAAGTCATATTTTTGGTTCATTTAATAGTTAAAACAAATTGACATGATTGCAATCAGTTGATAAAACATTGTCCTTTACAATTATAAAAGCTTTTTACACAAATCTACTACTCTACTTGCATGTCAGCAGACTGGGGTAGATCCTGCTGAAATCTATGTATTGAATGAATACAGAATCCTTTTGAATCGGGAAAAAAAATCGTTTTTGAATCGAGAATCGTGTTGAATTGAAAAAAAAAATTGATTTTGAATCGAATCGTGACCCCAAGAATCGATATTGAATCGAATCGTGGGACAACCCAAAGATTCACAGTCCTAATATATATATATATATATATATATATATATATATATATATATATATATATATATATATATATATATATATATATATATATATATATATATATATATATATATATATATATATATATATATTAAAGGTCTCTTTGCCGTGAGGGTTCTCCTGAGTCCGAACGGTCTTCCGTGAGCGCGGTAGACAGTTTGAATACAGTCTTTTTATTTTGCCACAACGGTCTGGATTGCTTTTCAGCAGTCTGTTTTAGGCGTGTGTTTCTCGCTCTCTCTCCAGCTCCCAACTCCAACCCCCGTGTCTCGTTCCGGCTGCTGCTAATAAAGGCGACAGGTGATTAGATAACAAGGCCCACCTGGGCCATATACTCACCTGTCGCTGTCTTCCAGCCCGTTCCGACGATTTTATAAAATTTTTTGCCGATATCCGATATTCCGATATTGTCCAACTCTTTAATTACCGACACCGATATCAACCGATACCGATATCAACCGATACCGATATCAACCGATACATGCAGTCGTGGAATTAACACATTATTATGCCTAATTTGGACAACCATGTATGGTGAACATAAGGTACTTTTTAAAAAAAATAATAAAATAACATAACTAAATTAAAAACATTTTCTTGAATAAAAAATAAAGTAAACCAATATAAAAACAGTTACATAGAAACTAGTAATTAATGAAAATGACTAAAATTAACTGTTAAAGGTTAGTACTATTAGTGGACCAGCAGCACGCACAATCATGTGTGCTTACGGACTGTATCCCTTGCAGACTGTATTGATATATATTGATATATAATGTAGGAACCAGAATATTGATAACAGAAAGAAATGGGGGGGAGGGAGGTTTTTTTGGGTTGGTGCACTAATTGTAAGTGTATCTTGTGTTTTTTTATGTTGATTTAATAAAAAAAACAAAAAAACAAAACAAACAAAAAACCGATACAGATAATAAAAAAAACGATACCGATAATTTCCGATATTACATTTTAACGCATTTATCGGCCGATAATATCGGCAGGCCGATATTATCGGACATCCCTAATATATATATATATATATATATATATATATATATATATATATATATATATATATATATATATATATATATATATATATATATATATATATATATATATATATATATATATATATACAGTATACTGCCCAAGCGCCCCCACTACCACGGGGACCACTCTATATATAACTCTCTCTCTCTCTCTCTCTATATATATATATATATATATATATATATATATATATATATATATATATATATATATATATATATATATATATATATATATATATATATATATATATATATATATATATATATATATATATATATATATATATATATATATATATATGTAAATTATATTTATAAGTGTCATGCCCGTATAAATCATTAAAGGGTGTTTACTGTTTACAAAAGGAGACAATTTGGCGTAAGTAATTAAGCATAAAGTTCCATGAAGACGACTTGGCGTTGGAAACACTTCAACCCATTTTCCTGTACTGATGGGCATACAAAGGCGCAATGTTACCAGAATAAAACTGCAATATTATGTGAGGGAAAAAGGCATAATCCTAAAAGAATAAAGTCCTAATTTGAAGAAATGAATACAAACATTTCCATAATAACCTAAATCCAAGCCTTTGCTGTCTGAACATCCTCCTGAGTACCTGCCTGCTCTGCAGGGGACTTTTGTTTTTTTGCTCTATTTTGCTGTCTTTGAGAAGGTTTTTTTTTTTTATAGTTAAACTCGATTTGCCCTTAGTCAACAATTAGCAATGAAATGGCACACAAGCGTTATTCATCATCTGCTGATGCGTTCACGACATCCACACATCGGGAGGAACTCCCAAAATATTGGGCGGCTAAGAAAACTAGGACGTTGCTACAAACTGAGAGAGTACTATCAAATACATCTCAAATTGAATTTGCAAACTGGACGTCATATACTGGGACTGAATGATTGATGACTGTCAAATCTAAGGGCGGACTCCACGGACTGCCCGGAATACAAATCGTAACAAGCCGAAACGCTTTTCAGCCGTTCAGTTTTCCTTCGAGGAAATTCAACAAAATAAAGCTAATTTCTTATCTGTGAGAATGGATTTTCAAATACCGCAGAGTAATCGGCTTTTTGTAAATACAGCGCCGTTAATTCCCCCAAATATTGCTATATAATACAATATCACAACTAAGGATGTAACAATATAGAGCATTTTATTTATATACAGTCGTGGTCAAAAGTTGACATGCACTTGTAAAGAACATCATGTCATGGCTGTCTTGAGTTTCCAATCATTTCTACAAATCTTATTTTTTTGTGATAGAGTGATTGGAGCACATACTTGTTGGTCACAAAAAACATTCATGAAATTTGGTTCTTTTATGAGTTTATTATGGGTCTACTGAAAATGTGTAGATAAATGTGTATGCTATACGGCAGGGGTCACCAACCTTTTTGAAACCAAGAGCTACTTCTTGGGTACTGATTAATGCGAAGGGCTACCAGTTTGATACACACTTAAATATAGTGCTAGAAATAGCCAATTTGCTCAATTTACCTTTAACTCTATGTTATTATTAATAATTAATGATATTTACACTTAATTGAACGGTTTAAAAGAGGAGAAAACACGAAAAAAAAATGACAATTAAATTTTGAAACATAGTTTATCTTCAATTTCGACTCTTTAAAATTCAAAAATCAACCGAAAAAAAGAAGAGAAAAACTAGCAAATTTGAATCTTTTTGAAAAAATTAAAAAAATAATTTATGGAACATTATTAATAATTTTTCCTGATTAAGATTAATTTTAGAATTTTGATGACATGTTTTAAATAGGTTAAAATCCAATCTGCACTTTGTTAGAATATATAACAAATTGGACCAAGCTATATTTCTAACAAATCCTTATTTCTTCTAGATTTTCCAGAACAAAAATTTTAAAAGAAATTCAAAATACTTTTAAATAAGATTTAAATTTGATTCTACAGATTTTGTAGATTTGCCAGAATAATTTTTTTGAATTTTAATCATAATAAGTTTGAAGAAATATTTCACAAATATTCTTTGTCGAAAAAACAGAAGCTAAAATGAAGAATTAAATTAAAATGTATTTATTATTCTTTACAATAATAAAAAAAAAATGTCAGGAAAGAAGAGGAAGGAATTTAAAAGGTAAAAAGGTATATGTTTTTAAAAATCCTAAAATCATTTTTAAGGTTGTATTTTTTCTCTAAAATTGTCTTTCTGAAAGTTATAAGAAGCAAAGTAAAAACAATAATGCATTTATTTAAACAAGTGAAGACCAAGTCTTTAAAATATTTTCTTGGATTTTCAAATTCTATTTGAGTTTTGTCTCTCTTAGAATTAAAAATGTAGAGCAAAGCGAGACCAGCTTGCTAGTAAATAAATAAAATTTAAAAAATAGAGGCAGCTCACTGGTAAGTGCTGCTATTTGAGCTATTTTTAGAACAGGCCAGCGGGCTACTCATCTGGTCCTTACGGGCTACCTGGTGCCCGCGGGCACCACGTTGGCGACCCCTGCTATACGGTATACCATCAAAGTACGTCAACATCTTCAGAGCCTTGTACCGCAACTCAACCTGTCGAGTGAAAACCACCAACAGCACAACCGACGACTTTGACATTGTGACCGGGGTAAGACAGGGTTGCATCTTGTCTCCCTTACTGTTCATCATTGTCATAGACTTTGTCATGAGGAAGTCTGTCGTCGGAGCAAACCTCGGCATTAAGTGGGGAGGGGGCAGACTGGTAGATCTGGACTTTGCGGACGACTTGGCTCTGCTTAGCCATTCCTACGCTGCGCTCCAAAAATTGACCAACAATCTGCATGAGCAAGGGGAAAAAGTCGGCCTACGTATAAGCCAAGAGAAGACCAAGGCCATGACCGTCGCACAAGACCAAAACCTTCCACTGCTCACCGTAGGCGAACAAGGCATAGAGTACATTGAGAACTTCACGTATCTTGGAAGCAACATCTCAAACACTGGAGACGCATAAAAGGATGTACAGACCAGAATCGGAAAAGCTGCAGGAGTCTTCCAACGCCTCCGGAACATCTGGTCATCAAAATCCATCAGTATGTCCACAAAGCTGCGCCTCTATATGTCAGTGGTCATCCCTACAGTGACCTATGCCTGTGAGACGTGGATGGAGACATCAAGCATTACGAACAAGCTGGATGTCTTCCACCGACGGTGCCTCAGATACATCTTGAGGATCTCATGGAGAGACCACATCACCAATGAAGAGGTGATGAGAAGGGCAGGGGTAGCACCATTGTCTGACATAGTCTCTGACATGAGAAGGAGAATGGCTGGACACGTACTCCGACTGCCAAGAGAGAGACCGGCAAGTGTGGCAATGGACTGGGTGCCAGAAGGGGGAAAGAGGAAGAGAGGACGGCCAAAGAAGACGTGGAGACAAACAGCCAAGGAAGACCTAAGAGAGATGGGAGTCAGCTGGCATGGAGCAAGAAGGGTCTGTCGCCAGTGACCGGAACAAATGGAGGGGACTCGTCGCCCAATGTTCCAACAGGAATGGGAGGAACTAACAACTAACAACTGAAAATGTGACCAAATCTGCTGGGTCAAAAGTATACATACAGCAACCACACAACTTGTCCTCCAGAAGGTCTTATTGTCACGGTTTGGTTGTAGCTTGCTGCGAGGTTGGTTCTCCCGGGATGCAAACGGACTGTTCCGGACAAGGCTTGCAGGTAGGAACATATTTATTAATCTTCTCAAAAACTCAAAGTACTACAAAAAACTGAAAACAAGGCGACACTAACACTTAGCATAAACTATAACGAGGAAAACTCACTAGCTGTGGCATGAACAAACAATAACTTACGTTTACAAGGCATGAAGCGAACACTTGGCATAAACTCGGAATCAGACATGAACCGAACAATGACGCCTGACTGGCAAAGGCAGGCTTAAATAGTGTCTCTTGATTAGAGCCAGGTGAGTGTCCCGAACAGCAGAGGCAGGTGAACATCATAAGTAACCATGGTGAAGCTGCAGTACATACAGAATAGTGCTGCTAGGATCCTGATGAGAGTGCGGAAATATGACCACATCACACAAACTCTCAAATCCCTTCACTGGCTTCCTGTTCCACTCAGGATTGAATTCAAAATCTCTTTACTAACTCACCAGTGCCTCCATGGAAATGCCCCCGTCTACCTTAAAGAACTGCTCACCCCCAAATCCTCCACACGACACCTCCGCTCCAAACAGGCTAACCTCCTCCAACCTCCAAGGACAAAGCTACGAACTATGGGAGATCGGGCTTTCTGCTCCTCTGCTCCCAGTCTGTGGAACGTTCTCCCTGACCACCTGAGGGCACCTCAGACTGTGGATGCTTTTAAAAAAGGCTTAAAAACCCATCTTTTAAAAAAAGCCTTTTTATAGATATTTATAGATATGCATGCTGGTTCTAGCTATTGGGCTGTTTCTAGTTTTATATTTTATTTATTTTTATTATCTTTTATATTATTATTACTATTTCCTTTTTCTTTTTTTAACACTGGCACTTTGAGGTTGTTTGCTCAACGTAAAGTGCTTTTTACAAATACGATCTATTATTATTATTATTACGGTGACTAAACTCAGGAGGTGCACAAACAGGAACTAAAGGAGTCCAAAACAAACAGAAAACACAAAACATGAACCACGGATCATGACACTTATCTTTGTCCATGTGATGTCAGATGAAACCAAAATGTTACTGTTTGGACACAATACCCAGAAATAAATATAATATAATATGGATTTTGAGGATCAGTCATAGACATTTTAGAGTGAAAAGCAAATTTTATTTTTTACTCGCATACAAAACATTCTAACTTGGATTGTTTCCCTGGCTTCGAGACTCTTCCGAAGGACAGTGCGGAAAAGACACAACAAACTCCCTTCTTGTCTCTCATGGACACACACGTGTTGTTGTTGACTTTGGACTGACTATCGGCCGCACAACATCAAGCAGGCTTACACACACACATGCATCCACAAAAAATATACGCCACACACACATACCCCCACACCGAATCCGAATGCCCTTGACGCAAATCCCATAGGGGTGATGGACGGATGGGCAGCGCCTGAAGAGCTGCAGCCTTCCACCATGGCCCCTCACTCCCTCCCCTCTGTTGCTAGATATCTCGAGATGTACGTTGTAATATGTACATGTTCTTTACTATGGATGTTTTTTTTCCCACTCCAGACTGGGTCCCCTTAGGAGCCCAGTCTAGATTGTATTTTTTTTTATACTCATCCTTCCCCAGCGTTTACCTTTTCCCCATCTTTTACAGGGCGCCTTAAGGTGACCCATCAGCGTTCCTGTTCTGTAACCCTGTACACTGTTTGTTTGTCTAATCTTGAACGGGTTTGTGCTGAAAACAAAGTTTTGTTGTACTTGTGCAATGACAATAAAGACCTAACTACATACCTACCTACCTACCTACCAATATGTTTGGAGGAAAAAGTGAGGCCTTTAATCCTAGGAACACCATTCCTACAGTCAAGCATGGTGGTGGTAGTATTATGCTCTGAGCCTGTTTTGCTGCCAATGGAACTGGTGCTTTACAGAGAGTAAATGGGACAATAAAAATGAAAACATTATTCAGGACAATCTAAAATCATCAACCTGGAGGTTGGGTCTCGGGCGCAGTTGGGTCTTCCAACAGGAAAATGACCCCAAACACACATCAAAAGTGGTAAAGGAATGGCTAAATCAGGCTAGAATGAAGGTTTTAGAATGGCCTTCCCAAAGTCCTGACTTAAACAGGTGGACAATGTTGAAGAAACAAGTCCATGTCAGAAAACCAACAAATTTAGCTGAACTGCACCAATTTTTTCACCAGGATGGGCAGCGCCTGAAGAGCTGCACCAAGCCACCATGGCCCCTCACTCCCTCCCCTCTGTTGCTAGATATCTCGAGATGTATGTTGTAATATGTACATGTTCTTTACTATGGAGGTTTTTTCCCCACTCCAGACTGGGTCCCCTTAGGAGCCCAGTATTTTTTTTTACTCATCCTTCCCCAGCGTTTACCTTTTTCCCATCTTTTACGGGGCGCCTTGTGGCGACCCATCAGCGTTCCTGTTCTGCAACCCTGTGCACTGTTTGTTTGTCTAATCTTGAACGGGTTTGTGCTGAAAACAAAGTTTTGTTGTACTTGTGCAATGACAATAAAGACCTAACTACCTACCTACCTACCTACCTACCTACCTACCTACCTACCTACCTACCAATATGTTTGGAGGAAAAAGTGAGGACGTTTTTTTAATCCTAGGAACACCATTCCTACCGTCAAGCATGGTGGTGGTAGTATTATGCTCTGGGCCTGTTTTGCTGCCAATGGAACTGGTGCTTTACAGAGAGTAAATGGGACAATAAAAATGAAAAAATTATTCAGGACAATCTAAAATCATCAACCTGGAGGTTGGGTCTCGGGCGCAGTTGGGTCTTCCAACAGGACAATGACCCCAAACACACATCAAAAGTGGTAAAGGAATGGCTAAATCAGGCTAGAATGAAGGTTTTAGAACGGCCTTCCCAAAGTCCTGACTTAAACATGTGGACAATGCTGAAGAAACAAGTCCATGTCGGAAAAACCAACACATTTAGCTGAACTGCACCAATTTTGTCAACAGGATGGGCAGCGCCTGAAGAGCTGCAGCCTGCCACCATGGCCCCTCACTCCCTCCCCTCTGTTGCTAGATATCTCGAGATGCACGTTGGAATATGTATATGTTCTTTGCTATGGATGTTTTTTCCCCACTCCAGACTGGGTCCCCTTAGGAGCCCAGTCAGTTTTTTTTACTCATCCTTCCCCAGCGTTGACCTTTTTCCCATCTTTTACGGGGCGCCTTGTGGCGACCCATCAGCGTTCCTGTTCTGTAACCCTGTGCACTGTTTGTTTGTCTAATCTTGAACGGGTTTGTGCTGAAAACGAAGTTTTGTTGTACTTGTGCAATGACAATAAAGACCTACCTACCTACCTACCTACCTACCTACTAATATGTTTGGAGGAAAAAGTGAGGCCTTTAGTCCTAGGAACACCATTCCTACCGTCAAGCATGGTGGTGGTAGTATTATGTTCTGGGCCTGTTTTGCTGCCAATGGAACTGGTGCTTTACAGAGAGTAAATGGGACAATAAAAATGAAAAAATTATTCAGGACAATCTAAAATCATCAACCTGGAGGTTGGGTCTCGGGCGCAGTTGGGTCTTCCAACAGGACAATGACCCCAAACACACATCAAAAGTGGTAAAGGAATGGCTAAATCAGGCTAGAATGAAGGTTTTAGAACGGCCTTCCCAAAGTCCTGACTTAAACATGTGGACAATGCTGAAGAAACAAGTCCATGTCGGAAAAACCAACACATTTAGCTGAACTGCACCAATTTTGTCAACAGGATGGGCAGCGCCTGAAGAGCTGCAGCCTGCCACCATGGCCCCTCACTCCCTCCCCTCTGTTGCTAGATATCTCGAGATGCACGTTGGAATATGTATATGTTCTTTGCTATGGATGTTTTTTCCCCACTCCAGACTGGGTCCCCTTAGGAGCCCAGTCAGTTTTTTTTACTCATCCTTCCCCAGCGTTTACCTTTTTCCCATCTTTTACGGGGCGCCTTGTGGCGACCCATCAGCGTTCCTGTTCTGTAACCCTGTGCACTGTTTGTTTGTCTACTCTTGAACGGGTTTGTGCTGAAAACAAAGTTTTGTTGTACTTGTGCAATGACAATAAAGACCTACCTACCTACCTACCTACCTACCTACCTACCAATATGTACCAATAAAGTGAGGCCTTTAATCCTAGGAACACCATGCCTACCATCAAGCATGGTGGTGGTAGTATTATGCTCTGGGCCTGTTTTTCTGCCAATGGAACTGGTGCTTTTAAACTCAAGACAGCCATGACATGGTGTTCTTTACAAGGGTATGTAAACTTTTGAACGCGACTGTATATTTAATGTATCATCATACTTTCTGTTAAAATAAAGCCATATTTTGTTGTCCCCTTTAATACATTGTGCTAGCGGTACCAAAATATTGGTATGGGGACAACCCGACTGCTAACTAACGAACTAACCAGCTGACAGAAGATAATCCCATCTTGGCCCGAATAGCCGAGCTGCAGAGTGAAAAGTAACGTGTCATCTCTGCAAGCGGATGATTGAGCGAGTACTTTGAAAAACACTGTAAATCTCGTGCTCCTCTGCAGACGTCGCGAGCAACCAGGAGCCTTTCGGTATCCTGCCGTAGTGCAGAAAGCAGATTAGACTTGTCTTTACCACACACTGTGCGATAAAGCGCTCGCTTCATCTCTTCGGGAGGCGCCAAGTGGGGAACATTATTTCGAGCCTGTCTCCCCCCCGACAAAGACGAGGCCTAATCTGAGACTCTCCCCTTTAAGCAGGTTTATTACAAAAGCAACTTTACGACAAAGTACAACGAGGACCGGAAAAGCCGAGCGGCAGCCTCGACACGAAAGAACAACCGAGAAGAAGAAAAACAAGCTTTGTGTCCAACACGCACGGCTGCGATAATGTTCAGTGTGGGCAGAGAAGTGGAAGGTAAAATGGAGTGTTTATGCTTTTATTTAC
>NC_084743.1:59340197-59375197 GCF_033978785.1 Entelurus aequoreus | reverse complement strand
ACATATATATATATATATATATATATATATATATATATATATATATATATATATATATATATATATATATATACTATATATGTATATATATATGTACATACATACATACATATATAAAATACATATAATAAGTATATATATATATATATATATATATATATATATATATATATATATACAATATATAAATTATTTATTTATTTATTTATATATATATGTATACATATACACACACACATATATACATACATATACACATATATACACACACATATGTATATATGATATATATGTATGTATATATACACATTTATATATATATATATATATATATATATATATATATATATATATATATATATATATATATACATACATAAATACATACATATATAAAATACATATAATAAGTATATATATATATATATATATATATATATATACAATATATAAATTATTTTTTTATTTTTTTATATATATGTATACATATACACACACATATATATATACAATATATAAATTATTTTTTTATTTTTTTATATATATGTATACATATACACACACACATATATATATATATATATATATATATATATATATATATATATATATATATATATATATATATATATATATATATATATATATATATATATATATATATATATATATATATATATATATATATATATATATATATATATATATATATATATATATATATATATATATATATATATATATATATATATATATATATATATATATATATATATATATATATATATATATATATACAGTATATGCACATATACAGTGTACTTAAAAACTCCAGATCTAAGGATGCGTATGGAATGAACTCCATATTGTTGAAGTCCCACAGAGAGACACAATCTGGTCTTATCACCAAAATAATAAATGTGCATCCTTCAGCCCGGCCCTGTGCCCAAGAGACTAGAAACTGGCCATTGTCACTTTAAGTCAAGAAAAACAAATGCGACCCCAAACTACAGACCTATTAGCATTGTCCCCGTGCTATCACATAGCTGAGAGGTGTGTCGCACACCATCTATCGGCCCATCTCAACAACTCGCCGCACAGACGACACCCCATGCGGTTTTATTCTCTTGAAAATGTAAAGTCCAACATGGACAAGGAGGGTGGAGCTGGTGGAGCTGGTGCTGCTTTACTGCACTTGAGGGCATTTAATACCATTAGCCATGACTTTCTCATTTCAACTGTCACGGTTCAATTCCTCTCCCGACGCTGGACATTGGACAAAGTCATGTCTGGATCACGGCACACGAGCTGTCAGGGTGAGTAATGAAACGTCCCGTCCTCTTGCTAATGACGTATGGCGGGCCCCAGGGCTCAATCCTGGGGCCGCTTTTATTTAGTCTCCATATCAGTGACATGCCATTTGTGTGCTCTGAATGTGAAGTCCACATGTATCTGTGGACAAACTGGGGAGTTTGTTTGGAAGTGGCTGTAAAACTTCAATGCTACGTTTAAATTTACTACCAGAAAATCGGATTTCCCAGATGCTGAGGTGTATATTGCCTGGGAAAAGATCTGCGTCTGAATCCTTATAGATTCACAGTTTACATTGACCGAGCATGTCAGGAAAGTAATTTGCACGGCTAAACTAAATCTTGCTCGTTTTAGGTGTATCAGTTTCGATAGAGAAGCTGCTAAATGATGATAATGCCACATCTGTCGTGCTGGGACACCAGCTGCAGGTCTCTGGGCTGTAAGACAACACTGACACCCATCTATTCCGTCTCTAAGCAGGCTCTGAGAGTCCTTGGACAAGAAACCTTTTTGGTATCATCACTGTATTCCAGGGATGTCAAACTGGTTTTCATTGAGGGCCACATGGTAGTCATGGCTGCCATCAGAGGGCCGCTTATAAAAGTGAATAAGGTATGAATTTGCCTCTGGATTTCGTTATTAATTATATATATATATTCGGTAACCACAGATGACGCGCTAGCTTGTCCAAAGTCGGGACCCAGGGTGGACCACTCATCTGTGCATCAGTTGGGGACGTCTCTGCGCTGCTGACCTGTCTCCACTCAAGATGATCTTCTGCTGGCCCCACTATGGACTGGACTCTCACACTATTAAGTGAGATCCACAATGGACTGGACTCTCACACTATTATGTTAGATCCACTATGGACTGGACTCACACTATTATGTTAGGTCCACAATGGACTGGACTCTCACACTATTATGTTAGATCCACTATGGACTGGACTCACACTATTATGTTAGATCCACTATGGACTGGACTCTCACTATTATGTTAGATCCACTATGGACTGGACTCTCACACTATTATGTTAGATCCACTATGGACTGGACTCTCATGCTATTATGTTAGATCCACTATGGACTGGACTCTCATGCTATTATGTTAGATCCACTATGGACTGGACTCTCATGCTATTATGTTAGATCCACTATGGACTGGACTCTCACACTATTATGTTAGATCCACTATGGACTGGACTCTCACACTATTATGTTAGATCCACTATGGACTGGACTCACACTATTATGTTAGATCCACTATGGACTGGACTCTCACTATTATGTTAGATCCACTATGGACTGGACTCTCACACTATTATGTTAGATCCACTATGGACTGGACTCTCATGCTATTATGTTAGATCCACTATGGACTGGACTCTCATGCTATTATGTTAGATCCACTATGGACTGGACTCTCATGCTATTATGTTAGATCCACTATGGACTGGACTCTCACACTATTATGTTAGATCCACTATGGACTGGACTCTCATGCTATTATGTTAGATCCACTATGGACTGGACTCTCACACTATTATGTTAGATCCACTATGGACTGGACTCTCACTGTTATGTTGGATCCACCATGGACTGGACTCTCACTATTATGTTAGATCCACTATGGACTGGACCCTCACACTATTATGTTAGATCCACTATGGACTGGACTCACACTATTATGTTAGATCCACAATGGACTGGACTCTCACACTATTATGTTAGATCCACTATGGACTGGACTCACACTATTATGTTAGATCCACTATGGACTGGACTCTCACTATTATGTTAGATCCACTATGGACTGGACTCTCACACTATTATGTTAGATCCACTATGGACTGGACTCTCATGCTATTATGTTAGATCCACTATGGACTGGACTCTCATGCTATTATGTTAGATCCACTATGGACTGGACTCTCACACTATTATGTTAGATCCACTATGGACTGGACTCACACTATTATGTTAGATCCACTATGGACTGGACTCACACTATTATGTTAGATCCACTATGGACTGGACTCTCACTATTATGTTAGATCCACTATGGACTGGACTCTCACACTATTATGTTAGATCCACTATGGACTGGACTCTCACACTATTATGTTAGATCCACTATGGACTGGACTCTCACTATTATGTTAGATCCACTATGGACTGGACTCTCACACTATTATGTTAGATCCACTATGGACTGGACTCTCACACTATTATGTTAGATCCACTATGGACTGGACTCACACTATTATGTTAGATCCACTATGGACTGGACTCTCACTATTATGTTAGATCCACTATGGACTGGACTCTCACACTATTATGTTAGATCCACTATGGACTGGACTCTCATGCTATTATGTTAGATCCACTATGGACTGGACTCTCATGCTATTATGTTAGATCCACTATGGACTGGACTCTCATGCTATTATGTTAGATCCACTATGGACTGGACTCTCACACTATTATGTTAGATCCACTATGGACTGGACTCTCATGCTATTATGTTATATCCATTATGGACTGGACTCTCAGGCTATTATGTTAGATCCACTATGGACTGGACTCTCACACTATTATGTTAGATCCACTATGGACTGGACTCTCACACTATTATGTTAGATCCACTATGGACTGGACTCTCATGCTATTATGTTAGATCCACTATGGACTGGACTCTCACACTATTATGTTAGATCCACTATGGACTGGACTCTCACAATACTATGCTAGATCCACTATGGACTGGACTCTCACACTATTATGTTAAATCCACTATGGACTTGACTCTCACACTATTAAGTTAGATCCACTATGGACTGGACTCTCACACTATTATGTTAGATCCACTATGGACTGGACTCTCACACTATTATGTTAGATCCACTATGGACTGGACTCTCACACTATTATGTTAGATCCACTATGGACTGGACTCTCACACTATTATGTTAGATCCACTATGGAAAGGACTCTCACTCTATTATGTTAGATCCACTATGGACTGGACTCTCACACTATTATGTTAGATCCACTATGGACTGGACTCTCACACTATTATGTTAGATCCACTATGGACTGGACTCTCACTGTTATGTTGGATCCACCATGGACTGGACTCTCACTATTATGTTACATCCACTATGGACTGGACTCTCACACTATTATGTTAGATCCACTATGGACTGGACTCTCACACTATTATGTTAGATCCACTATGGACTGGACTCTCATGCTATTATGTTAGATCCACTATGGACTGGACTCTCACACTATTATGTTAGATCCACTATGGACTGGACTCTCACAATACTATGCTAGATCCACTATGGACTGGACTCTCACACTATTATGTTAAATCCACTATGGACTTGACTCTCACACTATTAAGTTAGATCCACTATGGACTGGACTCTCACACTATTATGTTAGATCCACTATGGACTGGACTCTCACACTATTATGTTAGATCCACTATGGACTGGACTCTCACACTATTATGTTAGATCCACTATGGACTGGACTCTCACACTATTATGTTAGATCCACTATGGAAAGGACTCTCACTCTATTATGTTAGATCCACTATGGACTGGACTCTCACACTATTATGTTAGATCCACTATGGACTGGACTCTCACACTATTATGTTAGATCCACTATGGACTGGACTCTCACTGTTATGTTGGATCCACCATGGACTGGACTCTCACTATTATGTTACATCCACTATGGACTGGACTCTCACACTATTATGTTAGATCCACTATGGACTGGACTCTCACACTATTATGTTAGATCCACTATGGACTGGACTCTCATGCTATTATGTTAGATCCACTATGGACTGGACTCTCACAATATTATGTTAGATCCACTATGGACTGGACTCACACTATTATGTTAGAACCACTATGGACTTGACTCTCACACTATTAAGTGAGATCCACTATGGACTGGACTCTCACACTATTATGTTAGATCCACTATGGACTGGACTCTCACACTATTATGTTAGATCCGCTATGGACTGGACTCTCACACTATTATGTTAGATCCACTATGGACTGGACTCTCATGCTATTATGTTAGATCCACTATGGACTGGACTCTCACACTATTATGTTAGATCCACTATGGACTGGACTCTCACACTATTATGTTAGATCCACTATAGACTGGACTCTCACACTATTATGTTAGATCCACTATGGACTGGACTCTCACACTATTATGTTAGATCCACTATGGACTGGACTCTCACAATACTATGCTAGATCCACTATGGACTGGACTCTCACACTATTATGTTAAATCCACTATGGACTTGACTCTCACACTATTAAGTTAGATCCACTATGGACTGGACTCTCACACTATTATGTTAGATCCACTATGGACTGGACTCTCACACTATTATGTTAGATCCACTATGGACTGGACTCTCACACTATTATGTTAGATCCACTTTGGACTGGACTCTCACAATATTATGCTGGATCCACTCGACGTCCATAAATCTCCTTCTCACCTCGGTGGGGTGGTATCTGTGTCATCCTCAAGCTCGGGTCCTCTACCAGAGGCCTGGGAGTTTGAGGGTTCTGCGCAGTATCTTGGCTGTTCCTAGGACTGCGCTCTTCTGGACTGAAGCTTCAGATGCTGTTCCTGGGATCTGTTGGAGCCACTTTCCCAGTTTGGGGGTTACTGGCTTAAGCGCCCCCACTACCACGGGGACCACGCTATATATATATATATATATATATATATATATATATATATATATATATATATATATATATATATATATATATATATATATATATATATATATATATATATATATATATATATGTATATATATATATATATATATATATATATATATATATATATATATACACACACACACACACACACACACACACACACACACACACACACACACACACACACACACACACACACACACACACACACACACACACACACACACACACACACACACACACACACACACAAATAGCTATACCTAAAGCCATATTATTTTTCTGCAAATTTAAATGTTTTTAAACACACATTAACTTTGATCCAACACACTTTGGTGTTGTTGATAAATGGCATTGACATGGCCACCCAGCTCACCGGACCTTGCGGTTTTAACATAACATAACATAAAACAACTATATCACTGTATTCATGTTAGCGTTCACGATGGCTCGTCGTTAGCACTGTTGTTGCGCACTATAAAGTGTTTGTACCGCAAGTAGTGCGCTTAATACGCAAATTACAAATTGGGTAGGTGTGAAAATCTCCATGTAAAATCGCCAATGCTAATAGTAGCCTGTCTATGTCAAATCCAATGCAAATTAACATCAAGCTAACACATTTCGGATGAGTGGAGCCTTACTTTACATTTGGGCGTTTTCTATCAAGCTTTGTTGGTGTTGACAATTACAACATTATTAAATCAGTGGGTTGTCAATTATTTTCTGTCACGCCCCCCCACTAGGTCACATAATTTTTTTCACGGCCCCCCATTTAGTTCATGTTAATTTTTTTAATCTGTTTTTCTCGAAGACAGCTTTTTTTTCCACGTCCCCTCTGAAGACAATGTTTGTTTATCCCCCCCCACACGCATATCACAGCAGCCCCCCCCCCCCCCCCCCTACTATTTTAGAAGCGCCGTTTTAAATGCTTGTGCATTTTTTCTCTTTCTCAGCTCCATGGGGGCCTGGGTTCCGTCTAAAGATAATGAACAGTTTTATGGCCCTGATACTTTCCTGAAGCCTGTGGGAGACGTCGCGAGAAAGAGAAAGACACATCACAAGCTTTTTGTAGATGATGTGGTCCTGATGGCTTACTCCGGCCAGGATCTTCAGCTCTCACTGGATCGGGTCGCAGCCGAGTGTGAAGCGACTGGGATGAGAATCAGCACCTCCAAGTCCGAGTCCATGGTTCTCGCCCGGAAAAGGGTGGAGTGCCTGCCCCAAGTGGAGGAGTTCAAAAACCGCGGAGTCTTGTTCACGAGTGAGGGAAGAGTGGATCGTGAGATCGACAGGCGGATCGGTGCGGCGTCTTCAGTAATGCGGACGCTGTATCGATCTGTTGTGGTCTGTATCGATCTGTTGTGGTGAAGAAGGAGCTGAGCCGGAAGGCAAAGCTCTCAATTTACCGGTCGATCTACGTTCCCATCCTCACCTATGGTCATGAGCTTTGGGTTATGACCGAAAGGACAAGATCACGGGTACAAGAGGCCGAAATGAGTTTCTTCCGCCGGGTGGCGGGGCTCTCCCTTAGAGATAGGGTGAGAGGCTCTGTCATCCGGGGGGAGCTCAAAGTAAAGCCGCTGCCCCTTCATATGGAGAGGAGCCAATGAGGTGGTTCGGGCATCTGGTCAGGATGCCACCCGAACGCCTCCTTAGGGAGGTGTTTAGGGCACGTCCGACCGGTAGGAGGCCACGGGCAAGACCCAGGACACGTTGGGAAGACTATGTCTCCCGGCTGGCCTGGGAACGCCTCGGGATCCCCCGGGAAGAGCTGGACGGAAGTGGCTGGGGAGAGAGAAGTCTGGGCTTCCCCCGCGACCCGACCTCGGATAAGCGGAAGAAGATGGATGGACATCACAAGCGCAAAAAGACAAGTAGACTCGGGTAAGCTGCATGAGGGCAACCAGAGTCCACACGCCAGCTCTCAAATGCTTTTAATTGGAAAGTATTAAACTTTGACCCGCTGAATGGATCTCAATGGCCCGACCTTTGCCACGTCGATAGGCGTTGTTCTGTCGCACATTACAGTGTCAATAGAGCCTTTCAGCTTGAGCGATTGTTACAATTGTAGCTACAACGGACTATCCAAATAATGACACTTGGCAAAAGGAGGTATTGGATTCCACCCTAACTGTCAATGACGGACTGGCCACGGTATTGAACGCCGCCCTGTCGTTAATCATAATATTCCCACTGACAAAACAAGCTAACCATCGGTGCCACCCAACAATGACTGATGAGAACAACATGGAAGGATATTCTATTTGTTGGTCTTTAACAATGTGCGGGGATAGCGGCGTTCCATGCGGCAAAGTGGGGCTAAGTGCATTTGAAGTGTGCGCAACAGTCTGGATGGATGATGAGATTAGAAGAGAGGGAGCGCAGATTAGTTTGTTGACAAACCTCGCACGATCAGTGAAGTTAATAGAGCCTGAAATGGACCATTCAAGCTGCCAGTCCCTTGATCACTTTTATTGATCACATTTTGATCCTCGGTTCAGTAAAGCCTCTCACTGCAGACATTTGGATCGGCCGACTTGTCGTTAACTATTCAAAGACCAAACTAATAACATGGTTTCTGGTATTTGTTTTCAATCGATCAATTTTCTAAACTTCGCAAGAACGCATTTTTGATTCACCGTCCAAGAGGAGTGGGAAGAAGCAGAGCTTGTCCGGTCCCACCCCTGCGCCATAAGCAGCAGTCCGAAGAGTGAAATAAAGAGCATTTCGACATCTTGAAAATGTTGTGTATTTAGGGCAGTGGTTCTTAACCTGGGTTCGATCTAACCCTAGGGGTTCGGTGGGTCGGGCTCAGGGGTTCGGCGGAGGTGAAGACACACCCGACTCATCGTGTAAATAAAAACTTCTCCCTATCGGCGTATTACGGATACAACAGCAGAAGTCAGACTGATTTGCAGGTGTGTAATTAGTTGTGAGTTTATGCACTGTGTTGGTTTTGTTCTTTGAACAAGGTGATGTTCATGCACGGTTCATTTTGTGCACCAGTAAACAAACATGGTAACACTTTAGTATGGGGAACATATTCACCATTAATTAGTTGCTTATTAACATGCAAATTAGTAACATATTGGCTCTTAACTAGTCATTATTAAGTACGTATTAATGCCTTATACGGCAAGGCCTTATTATAACCCTAACCCTCTAACCCTGACCCTAACCCTCTAACCCTAACCCTAACCCTCACCGGTCTTTGTTACTTAGAATATGTTCCCCATACTAAAGTGTTACCAAAAACATATAACTTTGTCTTGAATTTGAAAAAAAAACACATTTTATTTTTCACTAAAGAAGGGTTCGGTGAATGCGCATATGAAACTGGTGGGGTTCGGTACCTCCAACAAGGTTAAGAACCACTGATTTAGGGATTCCGGGAAAAACCTCCAAATCATAATTCTTATCTCTAACGATTCTGAATCTAGTCAAATTTAAAAAAAATATCAATTTTTACAAAATCAGTTTTTTAGGCCCTCTCCGTGCTCGTACGTACACGTCATACACATCAGAGGAGTCTTTCTGTCCGCCCTGAGATGGGTAGGTTGTGAGTTCGAACCCAGGCAGAGTCATAGCAAAGACTATAAAAATGGGAGCCATTACCTCCCTGCTTGGCACTCAGCATCAAGGGTTGGAATTGGTGGTTAAATCACCAAAATGATTCCTGGGCGTGGCCAGCGCTGCTGCTCACTGCTCCCCTCATCCTCTCGGGGGGTGAACAAGGGGATGGGTCAAATGCAGAGGACACATTTCACCACACCTAGTGTGTGTGTGACAATCATTGGTACTATGTTTTGTAATACTTTTTATAACAGTGTTTACCTCCACGGTGTTTCCTGCTGTTTAACGTTTTGAACCGGAAGTAGAAGTGCCGTTCCGTCTTCTCATCGTACGAAGCGTTTCCACTTGTATGGATTTTTCATTCATCACTCCAAGCAATGTTTGTACGTTTTACAATATAACTAAACCAATTCTTACTTACTAAACTGTTCCATGTGGGATTTCTGTTAGAGCAGGGGTTCTTAACCATTACCATCTAAATGTTAACCCTGAATTAGTCGTACTTACTCTCGATTTTCCTCGTAATCAATAATTACACGTAACCTACTTAAAATTTACCAGGATAAACCTTGTCAAATGATATGAAAGCATGTGTTAATCACAAAAAATTATCTTCAAGGCTTAGGTCAGGCTGATTACTAAATAAATACTAATCCAATTTACTGCAAAAGAAGAAGGGACTCATAAAAACTGATGCAAAAATAAATGTATATATACAATTACGCAGTGTTACAATTAGAGATGTCCGATAATGTCTTTTTTGCCGATATCCGATATTCCGATATTGTCCAACTCTTAATTACCGATACCAATATCAACCGATACCGATATATACGGTCGTGGAATTAACACATTATTATGGCTATTTTGGACAACCAGGTATGGTGAAGATAAGGTCCTTTAAAAAATAAAAAAATTAATAAAATAAGATCAATAAATTAAAAAACATTTTCTTGAATAAAAAAGAAAGTACAACAATATAAAAACAGTTACATAGAAACTAGTAATGAATGAAAATTAGTAAAATTAACTGTTAAAGGTTAGTACTATTAGTGGACCAGCAGCACGCACAATCATGTGTGCTTACGGACTGTATCCCTTGCAGACTGTATTGATATATATTGATATATAATGTAGGAACCAGAATATTAATAACAGAAAGAAACAACCTTTTTGTGTGAATGAGTGTGAATGGGAGAGGGAGGTTTTTTGGGTTGGTGCACTAATTGTAAGTGTATCTTGTGTTTTTTATGTTGATTTAATAAAAAAACAAAAAAACAAACAAAAAAAACCGTTACCGATAATAAAAAAAAAACGATACCGATAATTTCCGATATTACATTTTAAAGCATTTATCGGACATCTCTATTTACAATAAATACATTGTAACTAAATGAATAATACATAACAATATATGTGTTTGTTAAATAAACTGCAGATAACATTTGAGTGCAAATGATAATACAGCTTCACCACTTTAGTCATAATTCTTGCGCTTTAGTTCCAGACTTCTTCTGTTTGTTTGATATTGTCATGACTGCCACAAGTGGTGAAAAGTGTATTACAACTGCGTACAGTACAGCTGAGACGCTGATATTGTATGTAGCGCTTTCGGCCCAACAATGGGCCTCTGCCCTATGGTTAAGAAACACTGCGTTCGAGTGTTTTCATGCATATTTGTACGTGCTATCGTAATGCAATCAAGCCGGCGTCGTTAGCATCAGCTAATATGCTAACGCATTTTTGGGTGTCTGTGTTAGTATTATTAACTTACAATGGCATTCTTTTTTTTTTGTTTTGTTACAGTTTTCTCAAACTCCTCAGTAAATAAACCAAAACGTCACCCTGGATTTATTGAGTCCGTTTAGTTGATTGGAGAGCTAGCTAGTGACTTCTGTTTTGTTTGATTAGCCGTTATACTGCCTTGTTACAGGCACTGTTTGGAAACAATTAAGGTATGTAAATAAACATTTACAAAATACTTTTGTGTAAATAACACATTTCACAACATATATACCTGCGGCTTATAGTCCGGTGCGGCTAATATATGGAAAATACGCTATATTGCCAAAAGTATTTGGCCACCCATCCAAAATGATCAGAATCAGGTGTCCTAATCACTTGGTGTATACAATCAAGCACTTAGGCATGGAGACTGTTTCTACAAACATTTGTGAAAGAATGGGCCGCTCTCAGTGATTTCCAGCGTGGAACTGTCGTAGGATGGCACCTCCTCGCTCCTAAATATTCTTGGTTTGGAGTGATGAATCACGCTTTTCCATCTGGCAATCTGATGGACGAGTCTGGGTTTGGAGGTTGCCAGGAGAACGGTACATTTCGGACTGCATTGAGCCGAGTGTGACATTTGGTGGAGGAGGAATTATGGTGTGGGGTTGTTTTTCAGGAGTTGGGCTTGGCCCCTTGGTTCCAGTGGAAGGAACTTTGAATGCTCCAGGATACTAAAACATTTTGGACGATTCCATGCTCCCAACCTTGTGGGAACCGTTTGGAGCGGGCCCTTTCCTCCTCCAACATGACTGTGCACCAGTGCACAAAGCAAGATCCATAAAGACATGGATGTGGATGAACTTGACTGGCCTGCACAGAGTCCTGACCTGAACCCGATAGAACACCTTTGGGATAAATTAGAACGAAGACTGAGACCTTCTCGACCAACATCAGTGTGTGACCTCACCAATGCGCTTTTGGAAGAATGGTCGAAAATTCCTATAAACAAAACTCCGCAACCTTGTGGACAGCCTTCCCAGAAGAGTTGAAGCTGAAATAGCTGCAAAAGGTGGACCCACATCATATTGAACCCTATGGGTTAGGAATGGGATGGCACTTCAAGTTCATATGTGAGTCAAATACTTTTGGCAATATAGTGTATGTTTCTTCTTCTAAAATTTAGTGGGTGCGGCTTATATACCTTATAGTCCGGAAAGTAGGGTAATTGTGTTCTTGTCTCACATAAATGCAAGTTTTCCTTGAAGTTGCATGCAGCCAGCTCTCCGTCAACAAGAATGCGCCTCAATGACGGGTGACTGCTCGCTTCAAAACAACCTCTGCATGCCTGATTGTGAAAGCAGGCCATGTGACTGATCAAATGTCTGCCTCGCAGAGTCAAACCGCATTCAGATGTCATGTTGAGCTCAGACATGTCACATCGCCCTCTTGTCTTCATTCACGTCAATTTCCCTGGTCTCCCGTCGCTTCCAGCCTTGGCATCAAACTGGGGTTTGGAGCAGTGGTTTCTCCTTGGATTCAGACACGACCCTACTAGGGGTGTGACGCTTTGGGCACCTCACGATTCAATCCGATTCCGAATCCTGGGATGACGATTCGATTTAAAATCGATTCTGCATTCAAACCGATTCTCGCAATGTAGTAATAATAATAATGGATTAGATTTATATAGCGCTTTTCTAGACACTCAAAGCGCTTCACAGAGAAGTGAGAACCCATCATTCATTTTTACAACTCATTCATTCATCATTCATTCTCCGGTGTGAGCCGCACCGGGGGCAAGGGTGAAGTGTCTTGCCCAAGGACACAACGGCAGCGATTTTGGATGGTAAGAGGCGGGGAGCGAACCTGCAACCCTCAGGTTTCTGGCACGGCCGCTCTACCCACTACGCCATGCCGCCCCTATTTGTATAGTATTTGGTATAATAATTACAATTAAACTATTTCTAAAGGGTTTACAGGTTGAAAAAAAAGCTCTATCAGGTTGCATTGGGGTGGCCTAAAAAAAATGTTTGTGATTTTATTTTTATTTTTTTTATTTTTAATTAATTCATTTTTTTATTTTTTTTATTTTTTTTGTGTTTAAAATCGATTTTTAAACAATTATAGATTAATTTTAGGATCGGGATGAACTAGAATCTTGAGTCGGATGTGAATACATTTTTTTTTTGCACCCCTGAGATCCTTTGTTATTCTCTCTTTACATTCTGGGATGCGTTTCTCTCACACCGAGATCAATATTTTCGACTAACGGTACTTTTCGGACTATAAGGCGCATTTAAAATCTTTTAATTTCCTCAAAAATCGACAGTGCGCCTTACGTACCTATTAATTCTGGTTGTGTTTACTGACCTCGAAGCAATTTTATTGTGTACATGGTGTAATGACGAGTGTGACCGGCAGATGGCAGTCACACATAAGAGATACGTGTGCACTGCTGGTTGACGCCTGTTCAATAAATGACGTTAACAAGTACCCAAAACTTTTATGTTTCATTGACAATATAGAACATTACACACGACGCTGAAAAATCCGTCGACTTTGGTAAACTTGTCGTAACATAGTCAGACGTACTGTGCTTCAACATACAGGTATTATTATGGTGTGTGTATAAAGACCCCAAAATGGCACCTATCAGGAGCAATTATCTGGCGTTTTGTTTCACAATATTTTGCAAAACCAACTTTTCTTACTTATTGGTGCCTGCCGATGTGTATTTGGGATCTGCATAAGTCCCGAAAATTTGCGGTCATCCTCCATTGTAGTCAACCAGCTGCTTATTTTTCTCTATCTTCTTGTGTGCCTTGTGTACCTATTAATTCTGGCTGTGTTTACTGACTTTGAGGCAATTATATTGTGTACATGGTGTAATGATAAGTGTGACCGGTAGATGGCAATAACACATAAGAGATACACGTGGAGTGCTGGTTGACGCCTGTTCAATAAATGACGTTAGCAAGTACCCAAAACTTTGATGTTTCATTGAGAATATAGAACATTACACACGGCGCTGAAAAATCCGTCGACTTTGGGAAACTTGTCGGAACATTATGGCTACCATAGTCAGACGTACTGTGCTTCAACATACGGGTATTATTATGGTGTGAGCTAGCAAGTACCCAAAACTTTAAATATTCAATTGAGAATATAGAACATTACACACAGCACTCAAAATGTTTTAGTATGACTTTGGTAGACTAAGCCGCACCGCTTGATGGATTGTCGGAGCATTACGGCTACCATAGTCAGACGTACTGTGCTTCAACATACAGGTATTATTGTGGTGTGTTTATAAAGACCCCAGAATGGCACCTAGCAGGAGAAATTATCTGGCGTTTTGTTTCACAATATTTTGCAAAACCAACTTTTCTTACTTATTGGTGCCTGCTGATGTGTATTTGGGATCTGCATAAGTCCCGAAAATTTGCGCTCATCCTCCATTGTAGTCAACGAGCTGCTTCTTTTTCTCTATCTTCTTGTTGTGGGGCATCCATCCTCCGCTGTTGCCATTTCTAATATAAAGTAGCGTACAGTTCTAACTTATATCTGTCAGTAGACTCGCTATGGATGCGCTAAAAACTACCCGTACGACAAAAGGTGGAGGCACGTGAATAACACCGCCCAAAAAACGTGTTATTGTACTTTTCAGATGATAAGGCACACTTAAAATCCTTTCATTTCCTCAAAAATTGACAGTTTGCCTTATAACCCGGTGCGCCTTGTGTACCTATTAATTCTGGTTGTGTTTACTGACCTCGAAGCAATTTTATTGTGTACATGGTGTAATGACGAGTGTGACCAGCAGATGGCAGTCACACATAAGAGATACGTGTGCACTGCTGGTTGACGCCTGTTCAATAAATGACGAGATTACACACGGCGCTCAAAAAATCCGTCAACTTTGGTAAACTTGTCGGAACATTACGGCTACCATAGTCAGACGTACTGTGCTTCAACATACGGGTAATATTATGGTGTGTGTATAAAGACCCCAAAATGGCACCTATTAGGAGACATTATCTGGCGTTTTGTTTCAAAATATTTTGCAAAACCAACTTTTCTTACTTATTGGTGCATGCTGATGTGTATTTGGGATCTGCATAAGTTCCGAAAATTGCTGGTATGACAAAAAGTGGAGGCACGTGAATAACACCGCCCAAAAAACGTGTTATTGTACTTTTCAGATGATAAATCAACACTTAAAATCCTTTTATTACCTCAAAAATCGACAGTGCGCCTTATGTACCTATTAATTCTGGTCGTGTTTACTGACCTCAAAGCAATTTTATTGTGTACATGGTGTAATGACGAGTGTGACCAGCAGATGGCAGTCACACATAAGAGATACGTGTGGACTGCCGGTTGACGCCTGTTCAATAAACGGCGCTAGCAAGTACCCAAAACTTTTATGTTTCATTGAGAATACAGAACATTACACACAACGCTGAAAAATCTGTCGACTTTGGGAAACTTGTCGGAACATTACGGCTACCATAGTCAGACGTACTGTGCTTCAACATACGGGTATTATTATGGTGTGAGCTAGCAAGTACCCAAAACTTTAAATATTCAATTGAGAATATAGAACATTACACACAGCACTCAAAATGTTTTAGTATGACTTTGGTAAACTAAGCCGCACCGCTTGATGGATTGTCGGAGCATTACGGCTACCATAGTCAGACGTACTGTGCTTCAACATACGGGTATTATTGTGGTGTGTGTATAAAGACCCCAAAATGGCACCTATTAGGAGACATTATCTGGCGTTTTGTTTCACAATATTTTGCAAAACCAACTTTTCTTACTTATTGGTACCTGCTGATGTGTATTTGGGATCTGCATAAGTCCCGAAAATTTGCGCTCATCCTCCATTGTAGTCAACCAGCTGCTTCTTTTTCTGTATCTTCTTGTTGTGGGGCATCTATCCTCCGCTGTTGCCATTTCTAATATAAAATAGCGTACAGTTCTAACTTATATCTGTCAGTAGACTCGCTAAAAACTACCGGTACGACAAAAGGTGGAGGCACGTGAATAACACCGCCCAAAAAACGTGTTATTGTACTTTTCAGATGATAAGGCACACTTAAAATCCTTTCATTTCCTCAAAAATTGACAGTTTGCCTTATAACCCGGTGCACCTTGAGTACCTATTAATTCTGGTCGTGTTTACTGACCTCGAAGCAATTTTATTGTGTACATGATGTAATGACGAGTGTGACCAGCAGATGGCAGTCACACATAAGAGATACGTGTGCACTGCTGGTTGACGCCTGTTCAATAAATGACGAGATTACACACGGCGCTCAAAAAATCCGTCAACTTTGGTAAACTTGTCGGAACATTACGGCAACCATAGTCAGACGTACTGTGCTTCAACATACAGGTATTATAATGGTGTGTGTATAAAGACCCCAAAATGGCACCTATCAGGAGCAATTATCTGGCGTTTTGTTTCACAATATTTTGCAAAACCAACTTTTCTTACTTATTGGTGCCTGCTAAAGTGTATTTGGGATCTGCATAAGTCCCGAAAATTGCCGGTACGACAAAAAGTGGAGGCACGTGAATAACACCGCCCAAAAAACATGTTATTGTACTTTTCAGATGATAAGGCACACTTAAAATCCTTTTATTTCCTCAAAAATCGCCTTATGTACCTATTAATTCTGGTTGTGTTTACTGACCTCGAAGCAATTTTATTGTGTACATGGGGTAATGACGAGTGTAACCAGCAGATGGCAGTCACACATAAGAGATACGGGTGGACTGCAGTTGACGCCTGCTCAATAAACGGCGCTAGCAAGTACCCAAAACTTTTATGTTTCATTGAGAATACAGAACATTACACACGACGCTGAAAAATCCGTCAAATTCGGGAAACTTGTCGGAACATTACGGCTACCATAGTCAGACGTACTGTGCTTCAACATACGGGTATTATTATAGTGTGAGTAAAGACCTCAAAATGGCACCTATTAGGAGACATTATCTGGCGTTGTTTCACAATATTTTGCAAAACCAACTTTTCTTACTTATTGATGCCTGCTGATGTGTATTTGGGATCTGCATAGGTCCCGAAAATTGCCGGTACGACAAAAAGTGGAGGCACATGAATAACACCGCCCAAAAAACGTGTTATTGTACTTTTCAGATGATAAGGCACACTTAAAATCCTTTTATTTCCTCAAAAATCGCCTTATGTACCTATTAATTCTGGTCGTGTTTACTGACCTCGAAGCAATTTTATTGTGTACATGGGGTAATGACGAGTGTAACCAGCAGATGGCAGTCACACATAAGAGATACGTGTGGACTGCCGGTTGACGCCTGTTAAATAAACGACGCTAGCAAGTACCCAAAACTTTGTTGTTTCATTGAGAATACAGAACATTACACACAACGCTGAAAATTCAGTCGACTTCGGGAAACTTGTCGGAACATTACGGCTACCATAGTCAGACGCACTGTGCTTCAACATACGGGTATTATTATGGTGTGAGCTAGCAAGTACCCAAAACTTTAAATATTCAATAGAGAATATAGAACATTACACACAGCCCTCAAAATGTTTTAGTATGACTTTGTTAAACTAAGCCGCACCGCTTGATGGATTGTCGGAGCATTACGGCTACCATAGTCAGACGTACTGTGCTTCAACATACAGGTATTATTGTGGTGTGTGTATAAAGACCCCAAAATGGCACCTATCAGGAGCAATTATCTGGCGTTTTGTTTCAAAATATTTTGCAAAACCAACTTTTCTTACTTATTGGTGCTTGCTGATGTGTATTTGTGATCTGCATACGTCCCGGAAATTTGCGCTCATCCTCCATTGTAGTCAACCAGCTGCTTCTTTTTCTCTATCTTCTTGTTGTGGGGCATCTATCCTCCGCTGTTGCCATTTCTAATATAAAGTAGCGTACAGTTCTAACTTATATCTGTCAGTAGACTCGCTATGGAAGCGCTAAAAACTACCGGTACGACAAAAGATGGAGGCACGTGAATAACACCGCCCAAAAAACGTGTTATTGTACTTTTCAGATGATAAGGCACACTTAAAATCCTTTCATTTCCTCAAAAATTGACAGTTTGCCTTATAACCCGGTGCACCTTGTGTACCTATTAATTCTGGTCGTGTTTACTGACCTCGAAGCAATTTTATTGTGTACATGATGTAATGACGAGTGTGACCAGCAGATGGCAGTCACACATAAGAAATACGTGTGGACTGCTGGTTGACGCCTGTTCAATAAATGACGAGATTACACACGGCGCTCAAAAAATCCGTCAACTTTGGTAAACTTGTCGGAACATTACGGCTACCATAGTCAGGCGTACTGTGCTTCAACATACGGGTAATATTATGGTGTGTGTATAAAGACCAACCGGAGCATGTACGCGTGTCACACCGGATCTTTGTGTGCTTTGCCAGGGTTTCAGGTGCGAGTTTGATGTGAACTCGAGGATCCGGAGGGAATGAAAGAGCAATTCGGTGCAGGCGGCAGGCTGTTATTGATCAGATCTTATTTTATAGGGCCTTCCGGGAAACAAAGTGTAAGTGGGAAAAAAAACAATAATTGGAAGGAACAAAGAAAAGAAGCTGTGGTCTACTAGGAGGAAGGATTGACCAGTGGAATGGACGTAATAGAGAGTGAGCCAGGAACAAAATATGATTCAATACGTTTGTTGTTATATAAGTGATGTAACCGTGTGAGACATCACAGGTGCTTCAGCACAGCAGGAATACACCACCAGTGGGAAAACAACTTGTCTCTATATTGGAGCTTTTATGATTTATGACACCAAAATACTTCCAAAGTTTGCGGATAAATATATATGAGCAAAATAGTATCAATCTCAGAGAGATTCCCGAGTTAATGAGGAACCACAGATCCCTTCCCCATCAACAACAATGCTAATCGAAGCAGGCTCTGTGAGAGCCAACAATGATTACTTTGGTCAAAAAAATGGTGATGCAGGATCTTTTATTTTTGAGCCCGAACACAAAGAGGATGACCAAGCCGAGTGTTAAACAGATGCAGTTTTATTGTGACGCTTTAGCATCTGCGGCATTGCTAGGTGCTAAACATACAAACTCATCATGATAAACCGTAAGTAAAAAATTCCCGCCGAAATTTTGATGGGCCTGCTAACTTATTTAAATGTATTAATCAGGGTTTTTGATACTTGACGCCATCTTAGAAGTGTGGTAGCTTTTCTTAAGTTATCATGCTAACGTTAGCATGCTAAAGTTTTCTGCTAGCATTGTCAGCTAACTTATTTAAATTAAATAATCTCGGCTTTTCATACTTGACGCCGTCTTAGAAGTATCCTAGCTTTCCTTAAGTTATCATGCTAACGTTAGCGTGCTAAATTTATATACTAGCATTTTAAGCTAACTTATTTAAATTTAATAATCATGGCTTTTCATACTTGACGCCGTCTTAGAAGTGTGCTAGCTTTTCTTATGTTATCATACTTATGTTAGCATGCTAAAGTTCAATGCTACGTTTTTAGATAACTTATTTAAATTTATTAATCAGGGCTTTTAATACTTGACGCCATCTTAGAAGTGTGCTAACTTTTCTTAAGTTATCATGCTAACGTTAGCGTGCTAAATTTATATACTAGCATTTTAAGCTAACTTATTTAAATTTAATAATCATGGTTTTTCATACTTGACGCCGTCTTAAAGTGTGCTAACTTTACTTAAGTTATTATGCTAATGTTAGTTTGCTAAAGTTTTCTGCTAGCATTTTAAGCTAACTTATTTAAATTTAATAATCATGGCTTATCATACTTGACGCCGTCTTAGAAGTGTGCTAACTTTTATTATGTTATCATGTTAACGTTAGCATGCTAAAATTTTCTGCTAGCATTTTCAGCTTATTTAAATGTAATAATCATGGCTTATCATACTTGACGCCATCTTAGAAGCGTGCTAGCTTTTCTTAAGTTATTATGCTAACTTTAGCATGCTAAAGTTTTATGCTAGCATTTTAAGCTAACTTATTTAAATTTAATAATCATGGTTTTTAATACTTGACGCCATCTTAAAGTGTGCTAACTTTACTTAAGTTTCTATGCTAATGTTAGCATGCTAAATTTTTCCGTTAGCATTTTCAGCTTATTTTAATGTAATAATCATGGCTTATCGTACTTGACGCCATCTTAGAAGCGTGCTAGCTTTTCTTATGTTATCATACTTATGTTAGCATGCTAAAGTTCAATGCTACGTTTTTAGATAACTTATTTAAATTTATTAATCAGGGCTTTTAATACTTGACGCCATCTTAGAAGTGTGCTAACTTTTCTTAAGTTATTATGCTAACGTTAGCGTGCTAAATTTATATACTAGCATTTTAAGCTAACTTATTTAAATTTAATAATCATGGCTTTTCATACTTGACGCCGTCTTAGAAGTGTGCTAACTTTTCTTATGTTATCATGCTAATGTTAGCATGCTAAGGTTTAATGCTAGCATTTTAAGCTAACTTATTTAAATGTAATAATCATGGCTTTTCATAGTTGATGCCGTCTTAGAAGTGTGCTAGCTTTTCTTAAGTTATCATGCTAACGTTAGCATGCTAAAGTTTTCTGCTAGCATTGTCAGCTAACTTATTTAAATTAAATAATCTCGGCTTTTCATACTTGACGCCGTCTTAGAAGTATCCTAGCTTTTCTTAAGTTATCATGCTAACGTTAGCATGCCAAAGTTTTCTGCTAGCATTTTCAGCTTATTTAAATGTAAAAATCATGGCTTTTCATAGTTGATGCCGTCTTAGAAGTGTGCTATCTTTTCTTATGTTATCTTGCTAATGTTAGCATGCTAAAGTTTAATGCTAGCATTTTCAGCTAACTTATTTAAATTTAATAATCATGTTTTTTAATACTTGACGCCATCTTGAAGTGTACTAACTTTACTTAAGTTATCATGCTAATGTTAGCATGCTAAAGTTTTTTAAAAGCATTTTCAGCTAACTTATTTAAATTTAATAATCATGGTTTTTCATACTTGACGCCGTCTTAAAGTGTGCTAACTTTTCTTAAGTTATCATGCTAACGTTAGCATGCTAAAATTTTCTGATAGCATTTTCAGCTTATTTAAATGTAATAATCATGGCTTATCATACTTGACGCCATCTTAGAAGCGTGCTGGCTTTTCTTAAGTTATTATGCTAACTTTAGCATGCTAAAGTTTTATGCTAGCATTTTAAGCTAACTTATTTAAATTTAATAATCTCGGTTTTTAATACTTGACGCCATCTTAAAGTGTGCTAACTTTACTCAAGTTTCTATGCTAATGTTAGCATGCTAAATTTTTCCGTTAGCATTTTCAGCTTATTTTAATGTAATAATCATGGCTTATCGTACTTGACGCCATCTTAGAAACGTGCTAACTTTTCTTATGTTATCTTGCTAATGTTAGCATGCTAAAGTTCTCTGCTAGCATTTTAAGCTACCTTATTTAAATGTAATAATCATGGCTTTTCATACTTGACGCCTTTTTAGGGGTACGCGACTTCATCGCCTTTGATTATCTCTCGGTACTTCCGGCCTTGCAGTTCTCAATATGGCGGGGGTCTCACCGGCGGTCTTGGCGGGGGCAGCAAAGAAAATAGAGAGTTGGAGGTGGCGACGAGGAAAAAAGATGCATCTGGAATACAAAAAAGAGACGACGGAAACGACGCGTCCGCCTTGATTTGCGTCACTTTTAAAGTGTAACATTCGGAGCCTTGGCAGGCTGGAAAGGAACAGGAGACAGATGGCGAAGAAAACAATCCCGTGGGAAGAAATGAAGGAAACAATGGCATTGGATGAGAGGATGGCTGGCATGGAGAAGTGGCACGCTATGAAAGGACAGCAAATATTGACTAGTCTCCTGTCCGTAAACAAAAATAGGTATTTTTTGTTTGGAGCGTTTCTAACCACGGACTCCCGAGCCGGGGGTCACATGATCATGACCTGGAGGTTTGTAAAGACATTTGGATTTGGTTTTTTTTATAAAACTGTCATAATGAAAGTTTATATACAAAACTCATAACCAGTGAAGTTGTCACGTTGTGGAAATGGTAAATAAAAACAGAATACAATGGTTTGCAAATCCTTTTTTAATTTACCTGTATATTCAATTGATTATTTAATTGATTAATTAATTATTTCACATTTCAATTAATTATTTAATGATTTAAAATATTTTCATTTTTTAACGTTTCAATCAATTAATTGATTATTTATTTACTGAATTAATAATGTAATTATTATTTTATATATAATTGATTTAATTATCCAAATATGTATTTATCAAGGTGTCTGATTTGTGTCTGATTTGTCTGCACTTTTTTTGTTTAAAGCAACAAATTTTTTTGGGATAAATCAACACAAAATAATTGTAAATGTAAATATGTTGGGCTTTTCGATCAGTAAAATTAATAAAAAATAAATAAATGGATAAACAATTATTTAAATGACTACTTAAATGTTTAATTAGGGTTTAAATTACCTCAATTAATTAATTTATTTAATGGAACATACATTTAATTATTTCTATATTTTATTACTTATTTAATGATTTGATTAATTATTTCACATTTAAATTAGTTATTTAATGATTTAAAATATTTACATTTTTTAACGATTCAATCAATTATTTGATGATTTATTTATTGAATTAATAACGTAATTATTATTTTATAAATAATTGATTTAATTATCCAAATACGTAGTTATATCTTAAAATAATTAATTAAATCATAGAATAATTAAATTAATGATTATAATAACAATATCATTAATATAATTACTACAGTATATTTTAATTCATTTTTAAGTAAATAATGACAAGCTGTCTGATTAATAAAAGTCACATTCTGGCTGCTTTTTTATTCTATTTGTCTGCACTTTTTTTGTTAAAAGCAAAAATTTATTTTTGGATAAATCAACACAAAATAATTGAAAATGTAAATATGTTGGGCTTTCCGATCAGTAAAATGAATAAAAAATTAATAAATAGATAATCAATTATTTAAATGACTACTTAAATGTTTCATTAGTTAACTATACTTGGATTTAAATTACCTCAATTAATTAATTTATTTAATGGAACATACATTTAATTATTTATATATTGTATTACTTATTTAATGATTTGATTAATTATTTCACATTTCAATTAGTTATTTAATGATTTAAAATATTTTCTTTTTTTAAGGATTCAATCAATTATTTGATGATTTATTTACTGAATTAATAATGTAATTATTATTTTACAAATAATTGATTTACTTATCCAAATACGTAGTTATAACTTAAAATAATTAATTAAATCATGGAATAAATACATGAATGATTATAACAACAATAAAATTAATATAATTACTACAGTATGAAGTAAAGGGAAACTTGACATATTCTAATTCATGTTTGAGTAAATAATGACAAGCTGTCTGATTAATAAAACTCACATTCTGGCTGCTTTTTATTCTATTTGTTTGCACTTTTTTTTGTTAAAAGCAAAAATTTGTTTTTGGATAAATCAACACAAAATAATTGAAAATGTAAATATGTTGGGCTTTCCGATCAGTAAAATGAATAAAAAATAAATAAATAGATAAACAATTATTTAAATGACTACTTAAATGTTTCATTAGTTAACTATACTTGGATTTAAATTACCTCAATTAATTAATTTATTTAATGGAACATACATTTAATTATTTATATATTTTATTACTTATTTAATGACTTGACTAATTATTTCACATTTCAATTAGTTATTTAATGATTTAAAATATTTTCATTTTTTAAAAATTCAATCAAACTTTTGATGATATTTTTACTAAATTTATAATGTAATTATTATTTTATAAATAATTGATTTAATTATCCAAATACATAGTTATAACTTAAAATAATTAATTAAATCATGGAATAATTACATGAATGATTATAACAACAATAAAATTAATATAATTACTACAGTATGAAGTAAAGGGAAACTTGACATATTTTAATTCATGTTTGAGTAAATAATGACAAGCTGTCTGATTAATAAAACTCACATTCTGGCTGCTTTTTATTCTATTTGTCTGCACTTTTTTTGTTAAAAGCAAAAATTTTTTTTTGGATAAATCAACACAAAATAATTGAAAATGTAAATATGTTTATGTTGGGTTTTCCAATCAGTAAAATGAATAAAAAATAAATAAATAGATAAACAATTATTTAAATGACTACTTAAATGTTTCATTAGTTAACTAAACTTGGATTTAAATTACTTCAATTAATTAATTTATTTAATGGAACATACATTTAATTATTTATATATTTTATTACTTATTTAATGATTTGATTAATTATTTCACATTCCAATTAGTTATTTAATGATTTAAAATATTTTCTTTTTTTAACAATTCAATCAATTATTTGATGATTTATTTACTGAATTAATAACGTAATTATTATTTTACAAATAATTGATTTAATTATCCAAATACGTAGTTATAACTTAAAATAATTAATTAAATCATGGAATAATTACATGAATGATTATAACAACAATATAATTCATATAATTACTACAGTATGAAGTAAAGGGAAACTTGACATATTTTAATTCATGTTTGAGTAAATAATGACAAGGTGTCTGATTAATAAAACTCACATTCTGGCTGCTTTTTATTCTATTTGTCTGCACTTTTTTTTAATTAAAAACAAAAACTTTTTTTTTGATAAATCAACACAAAATAATTAAAAATGTAAATATTTTGGGCTTTCCGATCAGTAAAATGAATAAAAAATAAATAAATAGATAAACAATTTTTTAAATGACTACTTAAATGTTTCATTAGTTAACTATACTTGGAATTAAATAACATCAATTACTTAATTTATTTTAAACAACATAAATTTTATGAATAATTAACTAATTTATTAAATATAAAATAATGAAACGAATTATTTAATACTCACACGTACTATTACTATAAATAAATGAATGACACAATTATGTTTGAATTATTTCATTATTTTATTACTTATTTAGTGATTTGATGAATTATTTCACATTTCAATTAGTTATTAAATTATTTAAAATATTTTAATTTTTTAACGATTCAATCACTTATTTGATGATATATTTATTGAATTAATAATGTAATTATAAATTTCCTAATTAATGTATTTAATTATCCACATATGTAGTTATAGCCTAACATAATTAATTAAATCATGGAATAATTAAATGAATAATTAAATAATTCATTAAATTTAAAATAATTAATCGATTTATTTAATACTCACAAGTACTATCACATTAAATAAATGAATGACACAATTATGTTTGAATTATTTCATTATTTTATTACTTATTTAGTGATTTGATGAATTATTTCACATTTCAATTAGTTATTTAATGATTTAAAATATTCTAATTTTTTAACGATTTAATCAATTATTTGGTGATTTATTTATTGAATTAATAATGTAATTATTAATTTCATAATTCCTGTATTTAATTATCCACATATGTAGTTATATCCTAAAAAAATTAATTAAATTATGGAATAATTAAATGAATTATTAACAAATTCATTACATTTAAAATATTTAATGGAATTATTTAATACTCACAAGTACTATCACATGAAATAAATGAATGACACATTTATGTTTGCATTATTTCATTATTTTATTAGTTATTTGATGATTTGAATAATTATTTCACATTTCAATTAGTTATTTAATGATTTAAAATATTTTAATTTTTTAACAATTCAATCAATTATTTGACGATTTATTTATTGAATTAATAATGTAATTATTAATTTCATAATTCATGTATTAAATTATCCCTATATATATCCATATTTAATTATCCCCATATGTTTCCATATGTATCCTAAATTAATTTATTAAATCACGGAATAATTAAATGAATGATTAACTAATTCATTAAATTTTAAATAATTAATTGAATTATTTAATAATCAAAAATACTTGTACACTAAATAAATGAATGACACATTTATCTCCCTGTTTAATTATTTATTGATTTTATTTTGTCCCAAATGTTACCCATTTGGGCCCTTCCGTATCCATACTATTTGATTTTTTGCTGAGCTGCCTAGAATATGAGACTTCTGTAGGGCTGTGGACTGTGGAAAGATCCAGAGCCTTTCATAAAGGTTTGTCCTAAACTGCCCTATTTGGATTTTCTTATCGATGTAGCAACCAAACTCTTTACTGCGTGCGAAAAGACGAGGGACACAACGAGCTATTGTCGTGAGGAAAATAATGACTTTCCTCCAGAGGGAAACGCGGGTCTCGTCCCTTCAGGGCCACAAGTGTCGGGGACATGCCTGGCAGCCATGGCCTTGTGGCGTTCTGTCACACTGGTGTCACAATCCACCAGCGCATTAAAGTCCGCCCCAGGGCAGACCGGCAGGGTGTTTGCAAAGCCCGAGATGCTTTTTGCAATGTTTACAGTCCTACAGAAGCATGCGATAAATTCTCAAGTAACGTCAAGTAAGGAGCTCTCCCTCTACTGAGCTCACTTTCCGCTTGCTAGTCATCAGCTGCTTGTAGAAAAACGGACCAAAATAGATGAGTGCTATTTTAATTTGTTTCAGTTTATTAGCAAAAACGGGAATGCTTTGGTCAAAGAAAGGCAGCAATACAGCATCAATCACAAAAGAAACCTAGCCAAGGTCACTGCAGGTACTTTTGGCTGCTCAGCTAGTTGGCGGACATGTAAGGCTTTGAAGGACGAGTACTATTAGAATAATTATGTATATATTATCACACTAACTTTAGTATGCTTAAAGTCCGTTGCTTTGGTTATTTAGCTATTGTGCTCAAGTTGGACTTTTCTAATCTGTGCAAGGACAAAGACTTATTGTCTGAGGGGGTGGCCTCAGCCGTAGATGTTATCTTTGTTTTAGCCCGCTAACAGCCAAGGACTTCAAGGACCTCAACGAAGATAAGACGACAGCCCGCAGACGAAGCAGAGACTTCAAGGACCTCAACGAAGATAAGATGCCAACACGCAGACGAAGCGGGGACAAGGTGAAATCACAGGGCCCCCAGCACATTCCGTCACGTATTGTGCGTCCTGGACCTGCTTTGCATAATATACGTGACCACTCCTTTTAGAGGCGGCCTTAGTGTTGTTCACTGTGGAACTCCTGAATAAATAGAGGGACGCAGGAGCTGAACCTTAGAGCGTAGGGCGAGACTGTGACTAAGTGTGCAGCTCCATGCGTTCTCCTCATGAGCAAAATTGAACTCTGTCTCTGATTGATTCCTTGCTTCTTGCCTGATTAATAGATGTCATCAGTGCTTGAACCTGACAGTACGCCATGTGTCAAACAGGAAGTGAGAAAAACCCTGAAGTTGCACTAGTCAAAAAAGAAATCTCCAGAGGAAGCTGAGGTCTTTTAAAGATTTGTTTGAGATCTTAAATGACGACAAGTTACCGAGAAGCAAGTCTACGCTGCTAACAGAAGAAGGAAGAGAGAAAGAGAGACAAAAGAAAACTTCCAGATCTTTGTATTTGCCTTGAAAGTGAGAGAAGAGAGAGGTGTGAAGTGGTTTAATTTAGAGAAAAAACTGAATTTATCTGATTGTGTTAGTAGCAACAACAGGAATGTTTTGGTCAAGGAAAGGCAGCAATACAGCATCAATCACAAAAGAAACCCATTTGGAGAAAGCTATTTGGCGGACATGTAAGCTGAAGGACGAGTATGCCATGTGTCGAACAGGAAGTGAGAAAAAGCCTGAAGTTGAACAACAATTGGACATGAAAGGATGGTGGCGTTTTGGCATTTTTACTACCCAATAAAGAAATGTCCAGAAAAAGCTGACGTCTTTTAAAGATTTGTTTGAAAACTCAAATAACGACAAGTTCCCGAGAAGCTAGTCTACGCTGCTAACAGAAGAAGGAAGAGAGAAAGAGAGACAAAAGACAACTTCCAGATCTTTATATTTGCATTGGGAGTGAGAGAAGAGAGAAGAGTTTGATTTTGAGAAAAAAAAAAATTATCTGATAGTGTTCGTAGCAAAAACAGGAACACTTTGGTCAAACCTTAGGAAAGAAAGGCAGCAATACAGCATCAATCACGAAAGGATCCAATTTGGAGATGAACCTTTAACCATAAAACCAATATAATACAAATGAGTGACCTCAGTCCTTGTGTTGTGCTCTTGGATGTGAGAAGACTAGGAAATCGAGTATAAACGTGTCCTAGACATAAAACAGGTCCAGGCAGTTAAGGAGAAGCAATACAACATAAGCCACATAAGCACTTTGACTAAAAGACAAGAGATGACTAAAATATGTTTTTTGCCATAACAGCGGCTCTATAGATTAAGAGATAGAGTTCAGTCACGGTGGTAAAAAAAAAAAACAAAAAAGGACATTTTAATAGACATTTTTAATGAAAAATGAAATAGAAATAGAAATAGAAAATAAAAACACAATCTAAAAAGTCTAGAACGAAATGAAGGTCATATTCTTCAAATCTGAGGCACCATTATCTTATTTGTTGGAAAATGTTATTTGTGTTGAGACGTCGCGGGCAAACGAAGCCTCAGTGAGCGTGTGGCACACTCACTGGCCGTATTGACACTGCACTGACCCAGTGTTGCTGTTTCATATCAGCACCACCTGCTGGGTGAAAACATTGATTCGACATGCAGATAAAATGAATCGTTAGCAAATATAAAAGTTTTTTTTTTTTTTAGTTCAGAAAGGAATAAGAAACGTCCAACTGTGGCCAAGGTCAGGATGACAGGATGTGAAACCAGGCGTTGATCAGAAGGGACTCTGATGAAAAATAAATGTACGTACAATTACGCAGAGCAAAAATAAATACAATTTAGCTAAATTAATAATAAAAACAAATAATATATTTCATAGTTAAACTGTGAATAAAATTACAGTACAAATGACAACACAGCTCCACCACTTTAGTCATATTTTTTGCGCTTGAGAAACTTCTGTATGACTTCTTCTGTTTGTTTGGTATTGTTATTACTGCCACGTGTGGTGGAAACATGTATTACACCTGTTTACCACCGAGGTGAGAAACAGATTTTTTTGGCGGCTCTCGAGGGGGCGCTCGCATGAATGATGGAAGGATGGATGAATAACGTATGGAGGGATGCATGGATAGCTGGATGGAGAAATGGATGGATGATAGATGGATGAAGGGATGTGTGGAAGGATGAGAGATAAATGGAGGAATGGATGGATGGATGAATGATGGAGAGATGGATGAATAATGGATGTATGATAGATGGACGAAGGGATGGGTGGAGGGATGAGTGATACATGGAGGAAAGGATGGATGAATAATAAAGGATGGATGAAGGGATGGGTGGAGGGATGAGAGATACATGGATGAATGGATGGATGAAAGGATGTGTGGAAGGATGAGAGATAAATGGAGGAATGGATGGATGAATGATGGATAAATAATGGATGTATGATCGATGGACGAAGGGATGGGTGGAGGGATGAGGGATACATGGAGGAATGGATAGATTAATAATAAAGGATGGATGAAGGGATGGGTGGAGGGATGAGGGATACATGGAGGAATGGATAGATTAATAATAAAGGATGGATGAAGGGATGTGTGGAAGGATGAGAGATAAATGGAGGAATGGATGGATGAATGATGGATAAATAATGGATGTATGATCGATGGACGAAGGGATGGGTGGAGGGATGAGTGATACATGGAGGAAAGGATGGATGAATAATAAAGGATGGATGAAGGGATGGGTGGAGGGATGAGAGATACATGGATGAATGGATGGATGAAAGGATGTGTGGAAGGATGAGAGATAAATGGAGGAATGGATGGATGAATAAAGGATAAATAATGGATGTATGATCGATGGACGAAGGGATGGGTGGAGGGATGAGGGATACATGGAGGAATGGATAGATTAATAATAAAGGATGGATGAAGGGATGGGTGGAGGGATGAGGGATACATGGAGGAAAGGATGGATGAATAATAAAGGATGGATGAAGGGATGGGTGGAGGGATGAGAGATACATGGATGAATGGATGGATGAAAGGATGTGTGGAAGGATGAGAGATAAATGGAGGAATGGATGGATGAATGATGGATAAATAATGGATGTATGATCGATGGACGAAGGGATGGGTGGAGGGTTGAGGGATACATGGAGGAATGGATAGATTAATAATAAAGGATGGATGAAGGGATGGGTGGAGGGATGAGGGATACATGGAGGAATGGATAGATTAATAATAAAGGATGGATGAAGGGATGGGTGGAGGGATGAGGGATACATGGAGGAATGGATAGATTAATAATAAAGGATGGATGAAGGGATGGGTGGAGGGATGAGGGATAAATGGAGGAATGGATCTATGTATGATGGAAGAATGGATGAATAATGGGTTGAGGGACGGATGGATGAAGGGATGAAAGGATGGATTTAATAATATATGGAGCGATGGTTGAATGGAGGGTCGGATGAAGGGACGGGTGGATGAATGATGGAAGGATGGATGAATAATAGATGGAGGAATGGGTGGATGAAGGCACGTGAGGAGGGATGTATGGAAAAAGGGATGTTATGATGGATTGTTGGAAGGATGGATGAATGGATGAATGGATGGACGATCGTAGCTGGATGCATAGAGAAATGGAGAGAGGGATGATGGATGGATGAAAGTGTGGCTTAATGATGGATGGATGAAAGGGAGGTATGATGATGGTTTGATGATGGATGAATTAAAGTGTGGCTTAGTGGATGGATGTATGATGGATGTAGAGTAAACATGAAGACAGAATAATATATCCATTCATCCATTTTCTACCGTTTGTCCCTTTTGGGATAATATAACAAACAGTTAATTATACTAACATCATATTCATATCATTATTATTTTTAGTTTCACTTTCTGTCTTTTGTTTTGTTTTCTTTTGTGTGTTTGACAAAAAGTTGTTTGTTCCTCAGCTTGTTAGTTTTCCACTTATCATTTTTTTTTTGCTGTTGTAATTTAAAAGCCACAAATAAAATAACAACATTTGTTTTGTTTCCTTTGAATGTTGCTCGCCTTCCCTAAAGAGCCAAATGCCACATGGCTGCCCAACTGTGACATTGTTAGCCAACATGGAAACAAAGGCTGTATTGTCATCCCACAGGGAGCGCACGGCACACTTAATAACTGAACACAAATCAATTCTGGCTGAAAGTGGATGCGAATGCTTAAAAGCTGAAAGCAAACTAAAGCGCTAACCGTTAGCAAGCCAGCCAGGTAACGTCTTTCGGGTTTATACCTGCAAAATGAGCTAAAAAAGCTAAGAAGCTAAAGTTAGCATGCTAACATTTACCATGAGTGAAAAAACAAAATATATACCTCCAAAACTAGCTCAAAAGATAGCATGCTAACATTAGCATATTAACATGCTAACAGTTATCATGCAACGAATAACAAAATATTTTACTCTGAGGTTGTATCTGCAAAATGAGCTATAAAAGCTAACAAGCTACAGTTAGCATGCTAACGTTTACCACAAGAGAAAAATCAAAATATTTGGCTCTAAGGCATATTTTCCAAAACTAGCTCAAATTATAGCATGCTAACATTACGAAAAATAACATGCTGACAGTTATCATGCATCGAATTAAAAAAAATGCTTAAAAGCTGAAAGCAAACTAAAGCGCTAACAGTTAGCAAGCCAGCCAGGTAACGTCTTTCAGGTTTATACCTGCAAAATGAGCTAAAAAAGCTAACAAGCTAAAGTTAGCATGCTAACATTTACCATGTGTGAAAAAACTAAATATTTGACTCTGAGGCGTATACCGCCAAAACTAGCTCAAAAGCTAGTATGCTAACATTAGCATATTAACATGCTAACAGTTATCATGCAACGAATAACAAAATATTTTACTCTGAGGTTGTATCTGCAAAATGAGCTATAAAAGCTAACAAGCTACAGTTAGCATGCTAACGTTTACCAAGAGAGAAAAATCAAAATATTTGGCTCTGAGGCTTATATGTCCAAAACTAGCTCAAATTCTAGCATGCTAACATTACGAAAAATAACATGCTGACAGTTATCATCCATCGAATAAAAAAAAATGCTTAAAAGCTGAAAGCAAACTAAAGCGCTAACAGATAGCAAGCCAGCCAGGTAACGTCTTTCGGGTTTATGCCTGCAAAATGAGCTAGAAAAGCTAACAAGCTAATGTTAGCATGCTAATATTTACCATGTGTGAAAAAACAAAATATTTGACTCTGAGGCATATACCGCCAAAACTAGCTCAAAAGCTAGCATGCTAACATTAGCATATTAACATGCTAACAGTTATCGTGCATCGAATAACAAAATATTTTACTCTGAGGTTTTATCTGCAAAATGAGCTATAAAAGCTAACAAGTTAAAGTTAGCATGCTAACATTTACCATGAGAGAAAAATCTAAATATTTGGCTCTGAGGCTTATATTTCCAAAACTAGCTCAAATTCTAGCATGCTAACATTAAGAAAAATAACATGCTGACAGTTATCATGAATCAAATAACACAATATTTTACTCTGAGGTTTTACCTATAAAAGCTAACAAGCTAAAGTTAGCATGCTAACATTTACCATGAGAGAAACATTTAAATATTTGACTCTGAGGCGTATACCTCCAAAACTAGCTCAAAAGCTAACATGCTAACACTAGCATATTAACATGCTAACAGTTATCGTGCATCGAATAACAAAATATTTTACTCTGAGGTTTTATCTGCAAAATGAGCTATAAAAGCTAACAAGCTAAAGTTAGCATGCTAACATTTACCATGAGAGAAAAATCCAAATATTTGTCTCTGAGGCTTATATTTCCAAGATTAGCTCAAAAGCTAGCATGCTAACATCAGGATATTAACATGCTGACAGTTATCATGGTAAATGGTAAATGGTAAATGGGTCGTACTTGTATAGCGCTTTTCTACCTTTTTTTTTTAAGGAACTCAAAGCGCTTTGACACTATTTTCCACATTCACCCATTCACACACACACATTCACACATTCACACGCTGATGGCGGGAGCTGCCATGCACGGCGCTAACCAGGCCCATCAGGAGCAAGGGTGAAGTGTCTTGCTCAAGGACACAACGGATGTGACTAGGATGGTAGCAGGTGGGGATTGAACCAGTAACCCTCAGATTGCTGGCACTGCCACTCTCCCAACTCCGCCACGCCATCCCCCATCATGCATCGAATTACACAATATTTTACTGAGATTTTACCTTAAAAAGCTAACAAGCTAAAATTAGCATGCTAACATTTACTGTGAGTGAAAAAACAAAATATTTGACTCTGAGGCGTATACCGCCAAAACTAGCATGCTAACATTAACATATTAACATGCTAACAGTTATCGTATTAAACAATATTTTACTGAGATTTTACCTTAAAAAGCTAACAAGCTAAAATTAGCATGCTAACATTTACTATGAGTGAAAAAACTAAATATTTGACTCTGAGGCATATACCGCCAAAACTAGCATGCTAACATTAGCATATTAACATGCTAACAGTTATTGTGCATCGAATAACAAAATATTTTACTCTGAGGTTGTATCTGCAAAATGAGCTATAAAAGCTAACAAGCTAAAGTTAGCATGCTATCATTTACCATGAGAGAAAAATCCAAATATTTGTCTCTGAGGCTTATATTTCCAAGACTAGCTCAAAAGCTAGCATGCTAACATCAGGATATTAACATGCTGACAGTTATCATGCATCGAATTACACAATATTTTACTGAGATTTTACCTTAAAAAGCTAACAAGCTAAAATTAGCATGCTAACATTTACTGTGAGTGAAAAAACAAAATATTTGACTCTGAGGCGTATACCGCCAAAACTAGCATGCTAACATTAACATATTAACATGCTAACAGTTATCGTATTACACAATATTTTACTGAGATTTTACCTTAAAAAGCTAGCAAGCTAAAATTAGCATGCTAACATTTACTATGAGTGAAAAAACTAAATATTTGACTCTGAGGCGTATACCGCCAAAACTAGCATGCTAACATTAGCATATTAACATGCTAACAGTTATCGTGCATCGAATAACAAAATATTTTACTCTGAGGTTGTATCTGCAAAATGAGCTATAAAAGCTAACAAGTTAAAGTTATCATGCTATCATTTACCATGTGTGAAAAAACAAAATATTTGAACCTGAGGCATATACCCCCAAAACTAGCTCAAAAGCTAGCGTGCTAACATTAGCATATTAACATGCTAACAGTTATCATGCATCGAATAACACAATATTTTAATCTAAAGTTTTACCTGCAAAATCAGCTAAAAAACTTCAGCATGTCAACATGCTAAAGTTTAGCCTGAATATATATACCGGCAAAAACAGCTAAAACGATAGCATTTTAACATTAGCGTACTAGCAATTGACCGACACTAGAAAATAGCTTTTGGACTTTCAAGACCTTTTGAGTGGTTGTTTCCCTGCCAAGTGCTTGAATGGGTGCCGAGTCTGCAACCGCATGATCAAAACTATTTCCACATTCATTG
>NC_084743.1:59285197-59335197 GCF_033978785.1 Entelurus aequoreus | reverse complement strand
CAGACCAACTGGAGATTGCGCTAAATGTTGCGTCTGTGGCGGACCCACTGGAGAAGGAATTAGACGTAGCGTCTGCTTCGGACCATTTGGAGAAGGACCTGGAAGTGGCATTGGGGCAGATACCATCTCCAGCCTCGCCTCCAGTGGGTCTACCGCCGACACTACCTCCAGTTCCTCTTCCACTGGGCCCCCCCGCAGCTCGCCTGCCACAGACTAAACCATGGGACTGGGTTATAAACTCCCCTGACAATCATTGGCAGCAGGTGAGAAACACTCGCTAATCACCCGCAGGTGATGAGAACGACGCTTAGAAGCAGGTGTGTCGCTTCAGCCGTTGTATTTTTACCCCAATGCTTATTCTTATAACCGGTAGTTATGTCTGATGTCATCTCCAGGTCTCCTCCACCTAGCTACTTGTTAAGGCCTGTGTTGACTTTTGGAGGAGATTAATTTGACCCTCAGGGGTTTGAGGGTGCACAATATCTACACAAGCAGTTACAGCAAACAAACTTTGAACAATGTCTTTGACTGCCGGAAAGAAAATGTGTCCCGGCGTTTTACAGCGGTGAGAATAAACGAGAAAGGCACGCTGTGCAAAACAACTAATTATGTCCCCGCACCTCGGCAGGTAAATGTCAGACGCAGAAAAACAGCTTTTGTGCTCTTGAATCGAGAACACAAGCAGTGGTGTTCATTGCTGTAAAGACAGTGCGCGTCAACAAGGTAAATAGACGGCATACAGTAAATATGAAGGGAAACATTCCTTATTTTGAAGTTTTACCTGCGCTGCGGTTCTATTTTGATCAAAGCACCAAATAACTATTTTGATATGTAAAAGACAGTGAAATTGTTGTATTATTTTCTTACTACAGTTCAAAACATTAAACATACTTTTTTAATATTTGACATCCACTTTAATTATTGTTGAATTATTTTTCTTAAAAAAGGTAATCTCAAAGGACAAGATATTGTGTAGTTTTGTGAAAGTATTGCAATGGAGTAAATAAATAAACAAACAATACAATCTGTGGGCTGCCACCTTGTAGTGGTAGAGGAGTTTGCGTGTCCCGATGATCCTAGGAGCTATGTTGTCCAAGAAGTTCCATGCCCCCTGGTAAGGACTCCCAAGACAAACAGGTCCTAGGTGAGGGACCAGACAAAGAGCAGCTCGAAGATCTCCTATGGAAAGTCAGATTCAAGGACCAAGATTTCCCTCGCCTGGATGTGGGTCACCGGGGCCCCTTTCTGGAGCCAGGTCCAGAAGTGGGGCGAGCGCTGTGCCCATATGGCATACTTACCAACCTTGAAACCTCCGATTCCGGGAGGTGGGGGGTGGGTTGGGGTGTTGTCGGGGGTGGGGTGGGTTTGTGTTCGGGGGTGGGATGGGGGTTGTGGTTGGGGATTGGGGGCGTGGTTAAGAGGGGAGGAGTATATTTACAGCTAGAATTCACCAACTCGAGTATTTCAAAAATCTCCTGAGGATTGAGGAAAACCCCTCATGAAACAGGCCTGTAGAGATGAAATAGTCTTGTGATTTTTTTCCCACACATACATATTACGCTCTACCACGGTATCGAGCACTATTTTATTTTGGATAATCTAATTAAGACATATATATATATATATATATATATATATATATATATATATATATATATATATATATATATATATATATATATATATATATATATATATATATATATGAAATACTTGACTTTCAGTGAATTTTAGCTATATATATATATATTTATTTTATTATACATATAAATAAAAGAAATACTTGAATTTCAGTGTTCCGGAGGGTATCCAGTAGATGGCAGTATTGTCCTGTTTAAGAGTGTCACAACATTGCTGTTTACGGCAGACGAACTGCTTTACGGTAGACGGAAACGTGACTGCTGTTGTTGTGTGTGGTTACCGCGCTGGGAGGACGTTAATGAAACTGCCGAACAATAAACCCACATAAGAAACCAAGAACTCGCCCTCGATCATTCTACAGTTATAACGTGATTGGGCAGGCACGCTGTTTATATCATGGGAAAGCGGACTATCACCGCTGTCCCCACTCAGGTCCGCATGGAGCTGGAGGGGGCGTGGCCTGCAGCTCCGGCTGAATTCCGAGAGATTTTCGGGACCAAATTTCTTCCGGGAGGTTTTCGGGAGAGGCGCTGAATTCCGGGAGTTTCCCGGAAAATCCAGGAGGGTTGGCAAGTATGCCATATGGCACAGCCCGAAGAGGCAACGTGGGTCCCCACTCCAATGGGCTCACCACTAAAAGGAGGGTGCAGTGTGAGCTGGGTGGAAGCCGAAGGCAAGGTCCTTGGCGGTCCGATCCTCGGCTACATAAGGTAGCTCTTGGGACATGGAACGTCACCTTGCTGGGGGAAGGAGGAGCCTGAGCTGGTGCGCGAGGTGGAGAAGTTCCGGCTAGATCTAGTGGACTCACTTCGACGCACAGCAAGTGCTCTGGAACCAGCCATCTTGAGAGGGGACGGACTCTCTTCCACTCTGGCGTTGCACGCAGTGAGAGGCGACGGGCTGAGGTGGCAATTCTTGTTGCCCCTCGGCTCAGAGCCTGCAGGTTGGACTTTAACCCAGCAGACAAGAGGGTAGCTTACCTCCACCTTCGGGTAGGGGGACGGATCCTGACCGTTGTTTGTGTTTACGCATCAAACACCAGCTCAGAGTACCCACCCTTTTTGGATTCACTCAATGGAGTACTGGAGAGTGCTCCCCCGGGTGATTCCCTTGTTCTGTGGTTGACTTCAATGCTCATGTTGGCAACGACAGTGAAACCTTGAGAGGCGGGATTGGGAAGAACGGCCGAATCTGGATCTGAACCCGAGTGGTGTCTTGTTATTGGACTTTTGTGCTCGTCACAGATTGTCCATAACGGACACAACGTTTAAACATAAGGGTGTCCATATGTGCACTTGGCACCAGGACACCCTCGGCTGCAGTATCATGATCGACTTTGTAGTTGTGTCATCGGATTTGTGATCTCATGTTTTGGACACTCGGGTAAAGAGAGGGGCGGAGCTTTTTACATACCACCACCTGGTGGTGAGTTGGCTCCGATGGTGGGGGAGGAGGATACCTGGCAGGCCCAAACGCAATGTGAGGGTCTGCTGGGAACGTCTGGCAGAGTCTCCTGTCAGAGAGAGTTTCAATTCCCACCTCCGGAAGAACTTTGAACATGTCACGAGGGAGGCGCTGGACATTGAGTCCGAGTGGACCATGTTCCGTACCTCTACTGTCGAGGCGGTCAATCGGGGCTGTGGCCGCAGGGTGGTTGGTGCCTGTCGTGGCGGGAATCCCAGAACCAGCGGTGAGGGATGCCGTCAAGCTGAAGTCCTATCAGGTCTTTTTGGCTCATGGGACCCCGAAGGCAGAGGACAACTACCGACAGGCCAAGCATTGCGCGGCTTTGGTGGTTGCAGAGGCAACAACTCAGACATGGGAAGACCCAGAACACGTTGGGGGGACTAAGTCTGCATTCCTCATAATCCATCTCTCCACACATCCATCCATCTGTCCCTCCCTCCATTCATTTTTCTATCCATCCTTTCCTCCACACATCTATCCATTGCTCCATCCAGCCCTTCTTTCATCCATCCAACCCTCCATCATCCATCCATCCATCCTTCCATCAATTCCTCCATCCATATTTCATCCATTTCTCTATCCATCATTCATCTATCATCCCTCTATTCATCTCTTTCTTCATCCATCATCTCACCCAACATCTATCCATCATCTATTCATGGTCCCTCATCCATGCTTTCATCCATCCCTCCAACAACCCATCCCTACATCCATCTATCTATCCATCTTTTCCTCCATGCATCCCTCCACACATCCATCCATCTATCCCTCCCGCCATTCATTTATCTATCCATCCTTTCCTCCACACCTCCATCCATCCATTCAAACCTCCATCCATCCATTCCTCCATCCAGCTCTTCCTTCATCCATACAGTCCTCCATCATCCATCCATTCCCCCACTCAGGCCTTCTTTCATTTATCCAGCCATCCATTATCCATCCATCCACCTATTTATCCATCCCTTCATTTTTACATCATCCATCCATCCATCCATCCATCCATCCATCCATCCATCCATCCATCCATCCATCCATCCGACAATTTATCCCTCCATATACCCATCTATCCACCCTTTCCTCCTTACATCTATCTATCCCTCCCTCTATTCATTTGTCCATCCATCCTTTCCTCCACACCTCCATCCATCCAACCCTCCATCATCCATCCATCCTTTCATCAGTTCTTCCTTCCATCTTCCATCCATTTCTCTAGCCATCATTTATCCATCATCCCTCTATTCATCTCTTTCTTCATCCATCATCTCACCCAACATATGTCCATCATCCATGCTTTCATCCATCCCTCCAACAACCCATCCCTACATCCATCTATCTATCCATCTTTTCCTCCATACATCTATCTACACATCCACCCTTCCATACCTCCATCCAGACCTTCTTTAATTCATCTAGCCATCCACCATCCATCTACTATTCATCTATCCCTCCATTTTTACATCATCCATCCATCCGTCCAACAATTATCCCTCCATATACTCATCTATGCATCCTTTTATCCATCATTTCCTCCTTACATCCCTCCATCTCTCCACACATCCATCCATCTATCCCTCCTTCCATTCATTTATCTATCCATCCTTTCCTCCAGCCATCCATTATCCATCCATCCACCTATTTATCCATCCCTCAATTTTTACACCATCCATCCATCCATCCATCCATCCATCCATCCATCCATCCATCCATCCATCCATCCATCCATCCATCCATCCATCCAACAATGTATCCCTCCATATACCCATCTATCCATCCTTTCCTCCTTACATCCATCTATCCCTCCCTCCATTCATTTATCTATCCATCCTTCCCTCCACACCTCCATCCATCCAACCCTCCATCATCCATCCATCCTTTCATCAATTCATCCTTCCATCGTCCATCCATTTCTCTAGCCATCATTTATACATCACCCCTCTATTCATCTCTTTCTTCATCCATCATATCACCCAACATCTGTCCATCATCCATGCTTTCATCCATCCCTCCCACAACCCATCCCTACATCCATCTATCTATCCATCTTTTCCTCCATACATCCCTCTACACATCCACCCTTCCATACCTCCATCCAGACCTTCTTTAATTCATCTAGCCATCCATCATCCATCTACTATTCATCTATCCCTCCATTTTTACATCATCCATCCATCCGTCCAACAATTATCCCTCCATATACTCATCTATGCATCCTTTTATCCATCATTTCCTCCTTAAATCCCTCCATCTCTCCACACATCCATCCATCTATCCCTCCTTCCATTCATTTATCTATCCATCCTTTCCTCCAGCCATCCATTATCCATCCATCCACCTATTTATCCATCCCTCAATTTTTACACCATCCATCCATCCATCCATCCATCCATCCATCCATCCATCCATCCATCCATCCATCCGTCCAACAATGTATCCCTCCATATACCCATCTATCCATCCTTTCCTCCTTACAGCCATCCATCGCTCCCTCCATTCATTTATCTATCCATCCTTTCCTCCACACCTCCATCCATCCAACCCTCCATCATCCATCCATCCTTTCATCAATTCTTCCTTCCATCTTCCATCCATTTCTCTAGCCATCATTTATCCATCATCCCTCTATTCATCTCTTTCTTCATCCATCATCTCACCCAACATCTGTCCATCATCCATGCTTTCAACAACCCATCCCTACATCCATCTATCTATCCATCTATCTATCCATCTTTTCCTCCATACATCCCTCTACACATCCACCCTTCTATTCCTCCATCCAGGCCTTCTTTAATTCATCTAGCCATCCATCATCCATCCATCCACCTATTTATCCATCCCTCCATTTTTACATCATCCATCCATTCATATAGCCATCCATCCTCCAAAAATGTATCTCTCCATATACCCATCTATCCATCCATTCCTCCTTACATCCCTCCATCTCTCCCCACATCCATCCATCCATCTATCCCTCCCTCCCTCCATTCATTTATCTATCCATCCTTTCCTCCACACCTCCATCCATCCATTCCAACCTCCATCCATCCATTCCTCCATCCAGCTCTTCCTTCATCCATACAGTCCTCCATCATCCATCCATTCCTCCACCCAGGCCTTCTTTCATTTATCCAGCCATCCATTATCCATACATCCACCTATTTATACATCCCTCCATTTTTACACTATCCATCCATCCATCCATCCATCCATCCATCCATCCATCCATCCATCCATCCATCCATCCCTACAAAAATGTATCCCTCCATATACCCATCTATCCATCCGTTCTTCCTTACAGCCATCCATCCCTCCCTCCATTCATTTGTCCATCCATCCTTTCCTCCACACCTCCATCCATCCAACCCTCCATCATCCATCCATCCTTTTATCAATTCTTCCTTCCATCTTCCATCCATTTCTCTAGCCATCATTTATCCATCATCCCTCTATTCATCTCTTTCTTCATCCATCATCTCACCCAACATCTCTCCATCATCCATGCTTTCATCCATCCCTCCAACAACCCATCCCTACATCCATCTATCTATCCACACATGTATCCATCCAATCCTCCATCCAGGCCTTCTTTCATTTATCCAGCCACCCATCATCCATCCACTATTCATCTAGCCCTCCATTTTTACGTCATCCATCCATCCGTCCAACAATTATCCCTCCATATACTCATCTATCCATCCTTGTATCCATCCTTTCCTCCTTACATCCCTCCATCTCTCCATCCATCCATCCCTCCTTCCATCCATTTATCTATCCATCCTTTCCTCCAGCCATCCATTATCCATCCATCCATCCATCCATCCATCCATCCATCCATCCATCCATCCATCCATCCATCCATCCATCCATCCATCCATCCATCCGTCCATCCCTCCAACAATGTATCCCTCCATATACCCATCTATCCATCCTTTCCTCCTTTCAGCCATCCATCCCTCCCTCCATTCATTTATCTATCCATCCTTTCCTCCACACCTCCATCCATCCAAACCCCCATCATCCATCCATCCTTTCATCAATTCATCCTTCCATCGTCCATCCATTTCTCTAGCCATCATTTATCCATCATCCCTCTATTCATCTCTTTCTTCATCCATCATCTCACCCAACATATGTCCATCATCTATCCCTCCAACAACCCATCCCTACATCCATCCATCTATCCATCTTTTCCTCCATACATCCCTCTACACATCCACCCTTCCGTACCTCCATCCAGGCCTTCTTTAATTCATCTAGCCATCCATCATCCATCTACTATTCATCTATCCCTCCATTTTTACGTCATCCATCCATCCATCCATCCGTCCAACAATTATCCCTCCATATACTCATCTATGCATCCTTTTATCCATCATTTCCTCCTTACATCCCTCCATCATTCATTCTTCCATCCATCCCCCACAACTCCATCCATCTATAACTCCGTCCATCCTTTCCTTCATCCATAATTTCTCCCGAAATCCATCCATCCTCCTTCTCTTCATCCATACATCCATCCATCCATCCATCCTCCCAGTAATCCATGTATGTATACATCTGCACACATCCATCCCCCCCCATCCCCTCCATCCATCCATGAATTCCTGCTAAGGTATCTAACAGCACATGTTCTTGCTGGGGTGACAGCTAGCTTGTAGAAGGTCTAATGACTAGCGGGGGTTTGGTAAACAAACTCCAAGTTGTGTCTCACAGCAGGTTAAATGGCTTTTTAATTGACGTGAAGTCTATAAGTATATAAATATATTCATGATGGAGCCAGGAGAGCTCCGACCTTCACCAGGCTCAACAAAACCAAATCGTAGATTTTCTACCGTCAATATATTAGTGTCAATAAAAGGTCTTTAACACCTTGTTGCCCAAGTCGCGGTGTAGCTGCATGTTTGTTAGAACATGCCATGGACGATGGGGTGGCTTGATGAGAAAGCCCAGCATGCTTTGTCCTAATTAGTGTGAGTAACTATAAAATGATGCCTTAGATCCTGAACCGAATGTGAACTATTTATCCAGGGCGGCCCTAGTGGCTCCCTGGAGCTTTTTGAAACATGTATGAAAATTAAAAAATGTATTTTTTTGTTTATACATGTTTTCTAATGGTTACTAAACCCACTGTTTAATGTGTTTGTGTTCATGCTTCACTGAGTATTTGGCGAGCGAACGTTTTGTCCTACTAATTTCGGCGGTCCTTGAACTCACCATTTTGATAGTAGGCTAATATAGCTAGAATAGACACTTACATCATGTGTTACCTTCATTATAACACTTTTATAAGACTTTTAAAGTTATTTTGATAAAAGTTTAATATAGCTAATATAGACACTTACTTCATGTGTTGCCTTCATTATAAGACTTTTAAAGTCTTTTTGATAGTAGGCTAATATAGCTAATATAGACACTTACTTCATGTGTTGCCTTCATTATAAGACTTTTAAAGTCTTTTTGATAGTAGGCTAATATAGCTAATATAGACACTTACATCATGTGTTGCCTTCATTATAACACTTATATAAGACTTTTTAAGTTATTTTGATAGTAGGCTAATATAGTTTATATAGACACTTACATCATGTGTTGCCTTCATTACAACACATATATAAGACTTTTAAAGTCATTTTGATAGTAGGCTAATATAGCTAATATAGACACTTACATCATGTGTTGTCTTCATGACAACACTTATACAATACTTTTAAAGTCATTTTGATAGTAGGCTAATATAGCTAATATAGACACTTACATCATGTGTTGCCTTCATTATAACACTTATATAAGACTTTTAAAGTAATTCTGATAGTAGGCTAATACAGCTAATATAGACACTTACATCATGTGTTGCCTTCATTATAACACTTATATAAGACTTTTAAAGTAATTCTGATAGTAGGCTAATATAACTACTTACATCATGTGTTGCCTTCATTATAACACTTATATAAAACTTTTAAAGTAATTCTTATAGTAGGCTAATATAGCTAATATAGACACTTACATCATGTGTTGCCTTCATTATAAAACTTATATAAAACTTTTAAAGTAATTCTTATAGTAGGCTAATATAGCTAATATAGACACTTACATCATGTGTTGTCTCCATTATAACACTGATACAAAACTTTTAAAGTCATCTTGATAGTAGGCTAATATAACCACTTATATCATTTGTTGTCTTCATTATAACACTTATATAAGACCTTTAAAGTAATTCTGATAGTAGGCTAATATAGCTAATATAGACACTTACATCATGTGTTGTCGTCATTATAACACTTATATAAGACTTTTTAAGTCATTTTGATAGTAGGCTAATATAGATAAAATAGACACATACATCATGTCTTGCCTTCATTATAACACCTATATAAGACTTTTAAAGTCATTTTGATAGTAGGCTAATATAGCTAATATAGACACTTACATCATGTGTTGCCTTCATTATAACAATTATATAAGACTTTTGAAGTCATTTTGATAGTAGGCTAATATAGCTAATATAGACAATTACATCATGTGTTGTCTTCATTATAACACTTATACAATACTTTTAAAGTCATTTTGATAGTAGGCTAATATAGCTAATATAGACACTTACATCATGTGTTGTCTCCATTACAACACTTATATAATACTTTTAAAGTCATTTTGATAGTAGGCTAATATAGCTAATATAGACACTTACATCATGTGTTGTCTCCATTACAACACTTATATAATACTTTTAAAGTCATTTTGATAGTAGGCTAATATAGACACTTACATCATGTGTTGTCTTCATTATAACACTTTTATAAGACTTTTTAAGTTATTTTGATAGTAGGCTAATATAGACACTTACATCATGTGTTGTCTTCATTATAACACTTTTATAAGACTTTTTAAGTTATTTTGATAGTAGGCTAATATAGACACTTACATCATGTGTTGTCTTCATTATAACACTTTTATAAGACTTTTTAAGTTATTTTGATAGTAGGCTAATATAGCTAATATAGACACTTACATCATGTGTTGCCTTCATTATAACACTTATACAATACTTTTAAAGTCATTTTGATAGTAGGCTAATATAACCACTTATATCATTTGTTGTCTTCATTATAACACTTATATAAGACCTTTAAAGTAATTCTGATAGTAGGCTAATATAGCTAATATAGACACTTACATCATGTGTTGTCTTCATTTTAACACCTATATAAGACTTTTAAAGTCATTTTGATAGTAGGCTAATATAGTTAATTTAGACACTTACATCATGTGTTGCCTTCATTATATCACTTATACAAGACTTTTAAAGTCATTTTGATAGTAGGCTAATATAACCACTTATATCATGTGTTGTCTTCATTATAACACTTATATAAGAATTTTAAAGTCATTTTGATAGTAGGCTAATATAGCTAATATAGACACTTACAGCATGTGTTGCCTTCATTATAAGTTTTATGTAATACTTTAAGTCATTTTGACAGCAGGCTAATATAGCTAATATAGACACTTACACCATGTGTTGCCTTCATTATAACACCTATGTAAGACTTTTAAAATAATTTTGATAGTAGGTTAATATAGCTAATATAGACACTTATATCATGTGTTGCCTTCATTATAACACTTATATAAGACTTTTAAAGTCATTTTCATAGTAGGCTAATATAGCTAATATAGACACTTACATCTATATATAGATGTAAGTGTTCACTTGATAGTAGGCTAATATAGTTAATATAGACACTTGCTTCATGCGTTGCCTTCATTATAACACTTATACATGACTTTTATAGTTATTTTGATAGCAAGCTAATATAGCTAATATAGACACTTACCTCATGTGTTGCCTATATAAAACTTTTAAAGTCATTTTGATAGTGGGCTAATATAGCTAATTTAGAAACTTACAGCATGTGTTGCCTTCATTATAACACTTATATAAGACTTTTAAGGTCATTCTGCAAATAAATGAGCCATGTAACATTTACAATATTTCCCAGTTGCTAGGAAACATTGTGGGGACGTGTCTCTCGGTCTTGCGGTTCCCTGTCGCGCAAGCAGGTGCCTCTGCGTGTGTTTGATTATTCCGGTCCTGACTGCGCGACGGCAGTCAGAAGAGCTGATTGTTACCCCCCCACCCACCCCCCGCCCCCGCCCCGCCTTCGCCTGTTCCCCGTCTAATCCGTCATCTCGCTCTTCAAATCATCGGGTCTTCATTCCCAGTCTTGGCGAGGCGTCTCGTTCGATACGCGCCTACCCGCCGGATCCGTCTCTTTTTTACACGCCGTAAGTGATTGGCCTCTCTTGCGTAAGAGCACACTCGGGGTCAGGCGGGTACCGGCGAGATCTCCGGCTTGCGTCAGGGTAAAAAAAATATTTGGACTAAGAACTTAACAGTCTGTCCGCCTCTCAACTCGTTAGCCGTGCCCGTGGGCATTACACTTTTATTGCACTGGAACTTACTCTGAAGCACAGCCAATATGTCGGAGCACGCCGTGAGAAGTCTTTGTGTCGGGCGAGGGAAGAACACTTCCTGTGAGCGTGAGAGGACGTTACTAGGATGAACATGTTCTTTCCCCGCACTTCACTTTATACCACTCACCAAGGAAGTCAGCATCGGGGTTTTACGAGGCTGTGAATCTTTCGATTCGATTAAATTCGATTCCGAATCGAGTCTCGATGGAAAAATCGAGACTTTTTGTTCTACAAAACAGTCTTCCACCACGCTCTGACGGAAAAAAGGTTTACGTCTCCTCCTTTATTTGGACACTCCCTGTTTACACCACAACATCTGCTTCCAAAGGAACGGGGAGTATGTAAACCGTCATTGTTGTCGGTCACATTAACACAAAAGAAAAAGTTGCCTCGGGCTTCAGCCTGGGCAGGTCTTGGATGACAATAGATAACCCCCCTTCCCGTCTCCTCCCATCGTACACAATGGAAATTTCCAAGCCTTTGCTTGGTGCAAACAAAGACAGCCTCTTGTCTGTTCATTGGGAACTCAGAACGGAACGTTTTTTGATCATTTACATACAATTTTTCTGACAACGTCCACAGTTTCCAAAAGCAATTTCAACAATCCCCACCCTTAGTTTCCATGACAGACATCAATCCGCCTTAAAAGGAAGTTTCCGGCACTCCACTGTGGTTATATTCTTCAGGGAATTGAGATCGAAGCGTACAAATGCGGATGTTTTTGTGTCGGATGGGTGGCCAAACTAACCAAAAATCAATTAAAAATACACTTCTCAGCCTGTCTGAGGTGTGGCGCCGTAGTCAGGGAGTAGCCTTTGCCATTAAGTGGGATGTTTTATCGTTTGTTGCGCCCTACAAAGTGTTCGTACTGTAAGTAGTGTGCTTGTTTTGATAGTGCATACACATACTCGCTAAGGAAGTCAGCATCAGGGTTTTTTACGAGGCTGTGAGTCTTTCGATTCGATTCAATTCGATTCCGAATCGAGTCTCGATTGGAAAATCGAGACTTTTTGTGTGCCAGTTCTACAAAACCCAAAACCAGTGAAGCTGGAACCTTGTGTAAACGGTAACGACGTCTGTCAGGTTCAAACACAGATGACATCTATTAAACAAGACAAGAAGCAAAGAATCAAACAGAGGCATAATTCAATTTGGCTCAATTGAGGAGAAACGCGGCGACTGTACTCTCTGTACAGTCTTCCACCAAGCTCTGATGAAAAAAGGTTTACGTCTCCTCCTTTATTTGGACACTCCCTGTTTACACCACAACATCTGCTTCCAAAGGAATGGGGAGTATGTAAACAGTCATTGTTGTCGGTTTACATTAACACAAAAGAAAAAGTTGCCTCGGGCCTGGGCTGGTCCTGGCTTCAGCCTGGGCAGGTCTTGGATGACAATAGATAATAACCCCCCTCCCGTCTCCTCCCATCGTACACAATGGAAATTTCCAAGCCTTTGCTTGGGGCAACAAAGACAGCCTCTTGTCTGTTCATTGGGAACTCAGAACGGAACGTTTTTTGATAATTTACATACAATTTTTCTGACAACGTCCACAGTTTCCCAATTATTTTCCGTGACAGACATAAATCGGCCTTAAAAGGAAGTTTCCGGCACTCCACGATGGTTATATTCTTCAGGGAATTCAGATCGAAGCGTACAAATGCGGATGTTTTTGTGTCGGATGGGTGGCCAAACTAACCAAAAATCCATTAAAATTACACTTCTCAGTCTGTCTGAAGTGTGGCGCCGTAGTCAGGGAGTAGCCTTTGCCATTAAGTGGGATGTTTTATCGTTTGTTGCGCCCTACAAAGTGTTAATACTGTAAGTAGTGTGCTTGTTTTGATAGTGCATACACACACTCGCTAAGGAAGTCAGCATCAGGGTTTTTTACGAGGCTGTGAATCTTTCGATTCGATTCAGTTCGATTCCGAATCGAGTCTCAATGGAAAAATCTAGACTTTTTGTGTGCCAGTTCTACAAATTAGTCTTCCACCACGCTCTGACGGAAAAAAGGTTTACGTCTCCTCCTTTATTTGGACACTCCCTGTTTACACGACAACATCTGCTTCCAAAGGAACGGGGAGTATGTAAACAGTCATTGTTGTCGGTCACATTAACACAAAAGAAAAAGTTGCCTCGGGCTTCAGACTGGGCAGGTCTTGGATGACAATAGATAACCCCCCTTCCCGTCTCTTCCCATCGTACACAATGGAATTTTCCAAGCCTTTGCTTGGTGCAAACAAAGACAGCCTCTTGTCTGTTCATTGGGAACTCAGAACGGAACGTTTTTTGATCATTTACATACAATTTTTCTGACAACGTCCACAGTTTCCAAAAGCAATTTCAACAATCACCACCCTTAGTTTCCATGACAGACATAAATCGGCCTTAAAAGGAAGTTTCCGGCACTCCACTGTGGTTATATTCTTAAGGGAATTGAGATCGAAGCGTACAAATGCGGATGTTTTTGTGTCGGATGGGTGGCCAAATTAACCAAAAATCAATTAAAAATACACTTCTCAACCTGTCTGAGGTGTGGCGCCGTAGTCAGGGAGTAGCCTTTGCCATTAAGTGGGATGTTTTATCGTTTGTTGCGCCCTACAAAGTGTTCATACTGTAAGTAGTGTGCTTGTTTTGATAGTGCATACACATACTCGCTAAGGAAGTCAGCATCGGGGTTTTTTACGAGGCTGTGAGTCTTTCGATTCGATTCAATTCGATTCCGAATCGAGTCTCGATGGAAAAATCGAGACTTTTTGTCTGCCAGTTCTACAAAACCCAAAACCAGTAAAGCTGGCACCTTGTGTAAACGGTAAAGACGTCTGTCAGGTTCAAACACCAGATGACATCTATTAAACAAAACAAGAAGCAAGGGGCGGCATGGCGTAGTGGGTTGAGCGGCCTTGCCAGAAACCTGAGGGTTGCAGGTTCGCTCCCCGCCTCTTACCATCCAAAAAAAATCGCTGCCGTTGTGTCCTTGGGCGGGACACTTCACCCTTGCCCCCGGTGCCGCTCACACCGGAGAATGAATGATGAATGAATGAGTTGTAAAAATGAATGATGGGTTCTCACTTCTCTGTGAAGCGCTTTGAGTGTCTAGAAAAAGCGCTATATAAATCTAATCCATTATTATTATTATTATAATCAAACAGAGGCAGAATTCAATTTGGCTCAATTGAGGAGAAACGTGGCGACTGTACTCTCTGTACAGTCTTCCACCAAGCTCTGATGAAAAAAGGTTTACGTCTCCTCCTTTATTTGGACACTCCCTGTTTACACCACAACATCTGCTTCCAAAGGAATGGGGAGTATGTAAACAGTCATTGTTGTCGGTCACATTAACACAAAAGAAAAAGTTGCCTCGGGCCTGGGCTGGTCCTGGCTTCAGCCTGGGCAGGTCTTGGATGACAATAGATAATAACCCCCCTCCCGTCTCCTCCCATCGTACACAATGGAATTTTCCAAGCCTTTGCTTGGTGCAACAAAGACAGCCTCTTGTCTGTTCATTGGGAACTCAGAACGGAACGTTTTTTGATCATTTACATACAATTTTTCTGACAACGTCCACAGTTTCCCAATTATTTTCCGTGACAGACATAAATCGACCTTAAAAGGAAGTTTCCGGCACTCCACTGTGGTTATATTCTTCAGGGAATTGAGATCGAAGCGTACAAATGCGGATGTTTTTGTGTCGGATGGGTGGCCAAACTAACCAAAAATCCATTAAAAATACACTTCTCAGCCTGTCTGAGGTGTGGCGCCGTAGTCAGGGAGTAGCCTTTGCCATTAAGTGGGATGTTTTATCGTTTGTTGCGCCCTAAAAGTTTTCGTACTGTAAGTAGTGTGCTTGTTTTGATAGTGCATACACATACTCGCTAAGGAAGTCAGCATCGGGGTTTTTTACGAGGCTGTGAGTCTTTCGATTCGATTCAATTCGATTCAGAATCGATTCTCAATCGAAAAATCTAGACTTTTGGTGTGCCGGTTCTACAAAACCCAAAACCAGTGAAGCTGGCACCTTGTGTAAGCGGTAACGACGTCCACAGTTTCCAAAAACAATTTGAAATGTGGACTCGTCAGACCACGGAACACTTTTCCACTTTGCATCAGTCCGTCTTAGATGAGCTCGGGCCTAGCTTCCGGGTGTTGTTGACAAATGGCTTTGGCTTTGCATAGTAGAGTTTTTACTTTCACTTACAGATGCCGCGACAAACTGTAGTTACTGGCAGTGGTTTTCTGAAGTGTCCCTGAGCCTGTGTGGTGATATCCTTTACACACTGATGTTTTTGATACAGTACCTTCCTGAGGGATCCAAGATCAGGGGCATTGCCGCTTACGTACAGTGATTTTTCTCCAGATTCTCTGAACCTTTTGATGATATCACGAATCGTGGATGGTGAAATCCCTAAATTCCTTGCATGAGCTTGTTCAGAAATGTTTTGCTTAAACTGTTGGACAATTTTGTTCACCCTAGTTGCATAGTGCATGCACACACTCGCTAAGGAAGTCAGCATCGGGGTTTTACGAGGCTGTGAATCTTTCGATTCAATTCAATTCGATTCAGAATCGATTCTCGATGGAAAAATCGAGACTTTTGGTGTGCCGGTTCTACAAAACCCAAAACCAGTGAAGCTGGCACTTTGTGTAAACGGTAACGGCGTCCACAGTTTCCAAAAACAATTTGAAATGTGAACTCGTCAGACCACGGAACACTTTTCCACTTTGTATCAGTCCATCTTAGATGAGCTCTGGCCCTGCGAAGCCGGCGGCGCTTCCGGGTGTTGTTGACAAATGGCTCGGCTTTGCATAGTAGAGTTTTTACTTTCACTTACAGATGTAGCGACAAACTGTAGTTACTGACAGTGGTTTTCTGAAGTGTTCCTGAGCCCGTGTGGTGATATCCTTTACACACTATGATTCGTGCTGAAATCCTATCAGATTTATACGGGTATCGGCCAATATTGAAGGCTTGGAAAACGTTTTTTTTTGCCGTACTAGAGGGTGATTAATACTGTCAGGTTCAAACACTGATGAGATCTATTAAACAAGACAAGAAGCAAGGAATTAAACAGAGACAGTATTAAATTTGGCTCAATGAGGAGAAACACGTACACCTGTACCCTTGCACAGTGTTCCACGCTCTGACGAAAGATTGTACGCCTCCTCTTTTATTTGGACTTTCCCTGATTACATGGCAACAGCTGTTTCTAAGGGAGGTGGGTCGTAAACAGCCATCGCCTTTGATTAAACAGTTCGATTAAAACAGTTCGAAGAAAAGGTCGGTTCAAAGAAAAGGTCGTAAACAGCCGTTGCCCTCGGTCACAGAACAGTTCAAAGAAAAGGTTGTAAAAAACAGTTCAAAGAAGAGGTGCCTGGCGCTTGGGCAGGTCCTGCTTTCTCTCCGCTTTGTAGATCTCGGGTCAAGACAAAATCTTCCTGTGGATTACAATACATTGAAGAAACCGACGCCTTCATGTCGCTTCCATTTCTAAACAATGGAGTTTTACAAGCCTTTTGAGCTTAATGTAACACAAAGTTTTGTGATAACTTAGATACAATTATTCTGACAATTACTAACTTAGGGGAGCGGCTACACACTGTGTATGGAGACACATAATCATCTGCTAGCTTGTTAGCTAAGGGAACAAAAAATATATATATATAATTGTATGTAAATGGATTTTTAGTACGTATTTTCCTAATAAAGTCGACCTAAGCCTAAGGTTTACGTGCATTTCTTACATATTCCTCATTTTTGAACCTTTACAACTTATTGTTAAGCGTTCAATGTGATTTTACAATTTTGTTTACATTTCCTTTTTGCCTTGATAAAGTCTAACAAAAAAGTGTGAAAATGTAAACAAAGAGAAACCCGAGAAGAACTATTTTCCGCAAGTTTAGTGCTGTGCTCTAAAGGGTGAGCAAGGTGGTGTGGTGTTAGCGGTCTTGGTGGAGGACGAGCGCCTTGCGTCATTTACAGACCACCTTGGTCCGACTACGGTCCCTTTGAAAAAAAAATCCCCAAAAGTGCCATACTGTCCAGGTGACTTTTCCTCTTTTAGCTACAATTTCTTCATCTTTACTTTCTCTTCTCACTCTTTTGACTCCATGCAAAAAAATCTCTTTTTTTTTTTTTTTGAGAAATAGGTTTTAAAAAAACAAAGACTAAAATGTCTGGGGAACCAAAAGACCCCTACTCATAAAATTGTTAAAAATAAGTCGTATATGTCAGGTTCAAACACTGATGACATCTATTAAACAAGACAAGAAGCAAGGAATCCAATCAAATCAAATCAAAATCAACTTTATTTTTAAAGCACATTTAAAGTTTACCACAGGGATGGCCAAAGTGCTGTACAATGGGCAGGTTAAAAGATAATACGAGAACCGAGCAAACACAACACAACACAAACATAGCACGATTGAAAAAAACAAAAAACTAAAATAAATAGAACATAGAAACATACAAACAGGTTCACAGCAGCTGTATTATGGGGCGCCATAGCAGGATGATATCACTCAGTGTTAAAAGCCATGGAAAAAAAGTATGTTTTTAAGAGAGATTTAAGGGCAGCTGTGGCTACAAATGTAGCTTACCACCACCAGCTGTGAATGAATGATGGGTTCCCACTTCTCTGTGAGCGCTTTGAGTATCTAACAATAGAAAAGTGCGATATAAATGTAATCCATTATTATTATTATTATTAAAAACAGGAAGAGAGGAGGCCTGTCTAACACTCAGAGGTAGGTCGTTCCATAGCTTGGGAGCAGCAGCGGCGAAAGCTCTGTCACCTCTAAGCTTCAGCCTTAGGAATTAAACAGAGACAGAATTCAATTTGGCACAATTGAGGAGAAACGTCTGGACTGTACTCTTTGCACAGTTCCACCACGCTCTTGTACGCCTCCTCTTTTATTTGGACTTTCCCCGATTACATGGCAACAGCTGTTTCTAGGGGAGGGGGGGTCGTAAACAGCCATCGCCTTTGATTAAAAACAGTTCAAAGAAAAGGTCGTAAAACAGTTAAAAGAAAAGGTGCCTGGAGGGGAGTCAGGCCCTGCTTCCTCTCCGCTTTGTGGATCTCGGGTCAAGACAAAATCTTCCTGTGGATTACAATACATCAAAGAAACCGAACCCTTCATGTCGCTTGTTAGCTGAGGGGACAAAAAATAAATTGTGATTAGATTTAAAAGGCATTAACTTATAATACTTTGCCACAAAAATGGTCCGATACTGATCGACCGATCCCTACAATTCTCCCAACGTGTTCCATGTTGTGTTATTTCAGCGTGCTCGCCTCCAACATTATAAATGTTCTCCGACTTTGTTTGGTCTCGCATCCTCTTCCTCTCCTCTCCGTGTCTTTCCTTCCCTCGTGTGGAGGAACTAATGGCGTGCCTGATTGTGCGCCACGGAGAACAATCAGGCAGTGAATGAGCTCGCACGGTCCCCTAATCACCGGCGGAACACAAGGCGGGGGCCCCCGCCCGCTCGTACACAAGCGTTACTCCGATTTGCAATTGTGTTGAAGTGAACTTCAAACTTCATCGCCACCCTTAGTTTCCATGACAGACATCAATCGGCCTTGAAAGGAAGTTTCCGGCGCTCCGCTATGATTATATTCTTTCAGGGAATTCACATCAAAGCGTACACATTTGGATGTTTTTGTGTCGGGTGGGTGGCCAAACTCACCGAAAATCAATAAAAATACAATTTTCAGTCTGTCTGAGGTGTCAGGGAGTAGCCTTTGCCATTAAGTGGGATGTTTTATGGTTTGTTGCGCCCTACAAAGTGTTTATACTGTAAGTAGTGTGCTTGTTTGATTGCATAGTGCATACACACACTCGCTAAGGAAGTCAGCATCGGGGGTTTTGCGAGGTTGTGAATCGTTCGATTCGATTCAATTCGATTCAGAATCGACTCTCGATCGAAAAATCTATACTTTTTGTGTGCCAGTTCTACAAAACCCAAAACTAGTCAAGCTGGCACCTTGTGCGACGTCCACATTTTCCAAAAACAATTTGAAATGTGGATTCGTCAGACCACGGAAGACTCTTCCACTTTGCATCAGTCCGTCTTAGATGAGCTCGGGCCTAGCTTCCGGGTGTTGTTGACATATGGCTTTGGCTTTGCGTGGTAGAGTTTTTAATTTCACTTACAGATGTCGCGAGAAACTGTAGTTACTGACAGTGGTTTTCTGACGTGTCCCTGAGCCCGTGTGGTGATATCCTTTACACACTGATGTTTTTGATGCAGTACCTTCCTGAGGGATCCAAGGTCACGAGCATTGCCGCTTACGTGCATTGATTTTTCTCCAGATTCTCTGAACCTTTTGATGATATTATGAATCGTGGATGGTGAAATCCCTAAATTCCTTGCATGAACTTGTTCAGAAATGTTGTTCTTAAACTGTTGGACAATTTTGTTCACCCTAGTTGCATAGTGCATACACATACTCGCTAAGAAAGTCAGCATCTGGGTTTTACGAGGCTGTGAATCATTCGATTCGATTCAGTTCGATTCAGAATCGATTCTCGATCAAAAAATCTATACTTTTTGTGTGCCGGTTCTACAAAACCCAAAACTAGTCAAGCTGGCACCTTGTGCGACGTCCACAGTTTCCAAAAACAATTTGAAATGTGGATTCGTCAGACCACGGAAGACTTTTCCACTTTGCATCAGTCCGTCTTAGATGAGCTCGGGCCTAGCTTCCGGGTGTTGTTGACATATGGCTTTTGGCTTTGCGTGGTAGAGTTTTTAATTTCACTTACAGATGTCGCGAGAAACTGTGGTTACTGACAGTGGTTTTCTGACGTGTCCCTGAGCCCGTGTGGTGATATCCTTTACACACTGATGTTTTTGATGCAGTACCTTCCTGAGGGATCAAAGGTCCGTAGTATCATCGCTTACGTGAAGGGATCTCTCCAGACTCTCTGAACATTTTGATGATATCACGAATCGTGGATGGTGAAATACCTAAATTCCTTGCATGAGCTTGTTCAGAAATGTTGTGCTTAAACTGTTGGACATATTTGTTCACCCTAGTTGCATAGTGCATACATATACTCACTAAGGAAGTCAGCATCGGGTGTTTTACGAGGTTGTGAATCATTCGATTCGATTCAATTCGATTCAGAATCGACTCTCGATCGAAAAATCTATACTTTTTGTGTGCCAGTTCTACAAAACCCAAAACTAGTCAAGCTGGCACCTTGTGCGACGTCCACAGTTTCCAAAAACAATTTGAAATGTGGATTCGTCAGACCACGGAACACTTTTCCACTTTGCATCAGTCCGTCTTAGATGAGCTCGGGCCTAGCTTCCGGGTGTTGTTGACATATGGCTTTGGCTTTGCGTGGTAGAGTTTTTAATTTCACTTACAGATGTCGCGAGAAACTGTAGTTACTGACAGTGGTTTTCTGACGTGTCCCTGAGCCCGTGTGGTGATATCCTTTACACACTGATGTTTTTGATACAGTACCTTCCTGAGGGATCAAAGGTCCGTAATATCTTCGCTTACGTGAAGGGATCTCTCCAGATTCTCTGAACCTTTTGATGATATCACGAATCGTGGATGGTGAAATCCCTAAATTCCTTGCATGAGCTTGTTCAGAAATGTTGTGCTTAAACTGTTGGACAATTTTGTTCACCCTAGTTGCATAGTGCATACACCTACTCGCTAAAGAAGTCAGCATCGGGGTTTTACGAGGCTGTGAATCATTCGATTCGATTCAATTCGATCCAGAATCGATTCTCGATCGAAAAATCTAGACTTTTTGTGTGCCAGTTCTACAAAACCCAAAACCAGTGAACCTGGTACCTTGTGTAAACGGTAACGACGTCCACAGTTTCCAAAAACAATTTGAAATGTGGACTCGTCAGACCACGGAACACTTTTACACTTTGTATCAGTCCATCTCAGATGAGCTCGGGCCCAGCGAAGCCGGCGCCGCTTCCGGGTGTTGTTGACATATGGCTTTGGCTTTGCGTGGTAGAGTTTTTACTTTCACTTACAGATGTCGCGAGAAACTGTAGTTACTGACAGTGGTTTTCTGACGTGTCCCTGAGCCTGTGTGGTGATATCCTTTACACTCTGATGTTTTTGATGCAGTACCTTCCTGAGGGATCCAAGGTCACGGGCATTGCCGCTTACGTACAGCGATTTCTCCAGATTCTCCCTCGTTGCATGGTGCATACACATACGAGGCCTCCGAGGCGGAAGAAGCGCATTAGGAAACATCCAGTAACAAACGTGTCCGCATCATTCATCTTACTTGGTCATGAGCCTGACATAATTATTGTGGCCATATGGGTGATGTCAAAAAACAGTCCCCACTCCACTTCAAAAGCATAAATCGAATTGTTCCTTGCTAGTATAAGTACAGGCATTATTATTGTTGTTGCTTTTGCTAGTAACGAGTAATCTAATTACTTTTAAGTACATGACCGATGTCAGAAGCACAGACAGTTCAATATATTTTCATTAATGAAAGCAACATCCAGCCCCACGCTAAATTGCACTTGACATCAAATAGGAAGAGGCAACATCACACAGCAAACAACACGCTACTACTACTACGAGGGAATAACGAATAACACATCAATGATTGAAGTGACAAACTTTGAATTCTGCCGTCCCTCGTTTGTGGACAAGGAGACAGCAGCTATCAAAGCATGTTCGATCTTTTTATAAACGAGCACAATCCAGTGAAAATGCTTTAAAGGCACACACTCTGCTTTCATGAAACGTCATTAAATGTTTGAGGTTGTTTTTTCTTTCAAGTAACGCAATAACTTTCCCTAGTATTTAATTACATTTATTATAGAGTTATCTCTTTACTAATTCAATTTTTTTTTTTGTCAAACTGACTCGTAACTATACTTAGTTACTTTTTTAAAAGTAATTTCCCAACACACCTGCCATTGTACTCTTGATCAAAACACTTCTAACATACAAAATAATGAATACTTTGCTGGACTTAATTGCCTCATGGATGCAATAATATTTTGTCTTTGCTAAACTTCTATCCACTTTTATTTATTAAATCCTATTAGCAGCATTACAGCTGGGTCCATTCAAAACCCCATAGAGATAATTGCTAATTTAGCATCGTTTTGAACGTCATTGTTGTGAGAGATTTACAGCCGTATTTCTAAAACGGCCACACTATGTGAGTTTATATTGTAGCCGAACCTTTTTTCTACATATATAATGTCTGAATAACATTTGTTTTGTCAAAGTTTTGGACCATATATTGTGTTTTGTCTACTTTTTTAATTATTGACAAAACGGCATTGCAGTTTTGAATTGGGACCACAAAGGCTTGTTTTAATGCCACAAATAGCACAGAAAAAGGCCGCCTCTCACCCGGACTCAGATGGGATAGGCTCCAGCTCCCCCTTGGGTGGAAAGAGAATGCATGGATGAATAGTTTGTTTACTCCAATAGAAATAATGAATAAACGGGCATGAACCGCAATGAGCGGGGTCGCCGCTACAGATATCGCGGGTGGGAACGGGAAACGGAAAACGGAGACGGGGTGGAGTCGTGGCGGCCTCATTAGAAAAGTAATCACCAGTGAGAAAGGTCAGATGGCTGCTAAAACAGCAATGAAATACTGCAGTGACGGAGACAGATTAAGGCTGAGCGAGAAATAAGCTGTGAAATACTGATGAGCGAGACGAGAGAAGGGACGGACAGTCGGGGCCAAAATTAGACCGGGAAAACTTGTCTTCCTCATGAAGCCATAAAAAGCGGACATGGAGGGGGGAGGAGGAATGTGGCTGAGATATGGAGTCTTCTACGTTTTTAATGTTTCTCCCTGGATGTGTGAGAAAACTGCGGGGAAGTCACAGTGAAGGGCGTGAAAAGAGACACGGCTAAAATAACTCAGCTGTAAAAGTTTCAGCTAAATGTCAGCTAATTATCGCCGCGCACGCACGGTTAAGTCTCGGATTTGGCGAGATCGTCTGCGACACTTTTGGTCGGCGCCTGTATCGCAACAATCTCTTGCAGGGGTGTCCAAACTTTTGCCACTGAGGGCCACGCAGTAAAAAAAAATAAAAAAAAATCAAAGCATGTGGGGGCCATTTTGGGATTTTTCATTTTAAAAACCATTACTATATATATATATATATATATATATATATATATATATATATATATATATATATATATATATATATATATATATATATATATATATATATATATATATATATATATATATATATATATATATATATATATATATATATATATATATATACATACTGCACATTTATACATACATATATATATATATATATATATATATATATATATATATATATACACAAATACATATATATATATATATATATATATATATATATATATGCACATACATGTATATATATGTATGTACATATATATATATATATATATATATATATATATATATATATATATATATATATATATATATATATATATATATGTATATATGTATGTGTATATATATATACCTATATACATATATATATATATATATATATATATATATATATATATATATATATATATATATATATATATATATATATATATATATATGCATATCTATATGTATATATACATATAGATATACATATATATACATAAATGTGTATATGTATATATATTAATGTGTATATATATGTACACAAACAAAAACACACACATGTATGTATGTATGTATGTATGTATATATATATATATATATATATATATATATATATATATATATATATATATATATATATATATATATATATATATATATATATATATATATATATATATATATATATATATAAAGTAACCTACTAATAATTGTCACACACACACCAGGTGTGGGGAAATTTGTCCTCTGCATTTGACCCATCCCCTTGATCACCCCCTGGGAGGTGAGGGGAGCAGTGGGCAGCAGCGGTGCCGCGCCCGGGAATCATTTTTGGTTGATTTTATGTATATATATATATATATATATATATATATATATGTATATATACATACATATATACATAAATATATATATATATACAAATATGTATATACATATACATACATACATATATATATATATATATATATATATAAATCACATAATATAATCTTTTTGGGTCAACGCTTAAATCTCTAGATAAACTCCAGGGGCCGTACTTATCAAGCTTCTTAGAGTGCCATTTTACACTTAAGTCCTGAGAATTTGCGAAATTTAGTCCTACTCTCAAACTTAAGAATAAAAGCTTTTTATCAACTTTCTTAAGTCTAAGAATCACTCCTACTCTCCACGATATTTAAGAGACCTTCAGAGGTGTCTTAAGTGGTTAGGAGTTGCCAGCAGGGGATGGCACTGAGGCGAGAGAGACGTGCGCGAACGTTCAGGGAACGGAACAATGTTTTTTTTTTTTTTGATGACGAGCAGCTGATCAAACGGTATCGTTTAGACAGAGCGGATATTATTTTTGTCACAGATTTAATACTTTTCGATTCCTTGTTGATTTCTGCATGTGTCTGCAGTGGGCTAGTATATATAGAGCCACCCACACCAGTTTCAAATTAGTTGCCTAATTAATGAATTGGAAAGAAAATGTTATGACAGTAGCGTATGTGTGTGGCCGTGAGGTGAGTGACGTCAGTGAGTGTGTGGGCGAGAGAAGAGAAGAGAGGGAGCGGTAGCGTGAGTGCCGGCGGGGACTAGTTTGTTTTGTATTATTTTGTAGTTTATTGTCAAAATATACACTCCCATTGTCCACTTAAATATTTCCAAGATATTTCTTTATTCTTAGACAACGGATTCCCTTCCGTGATTGGTCATTTCTATGGACACAGAAATGACGTCACCTAAAATTCCGTTTACGGCACATAGTAATGTCGTAATTCAGCTCTGAGTGTGACACTTAAGATTCAGTCCTACACTTCGCTGAAAGTGTGAGTAAGACGCTTGATAACTAACTTTTAAGTGCAGCTTTCAGCGAAGAATTTATTTACTCTTAAGTCAACTCTTAGCAGACTTCTTAGGAGTAATTCTAAGAAGCTTGATAAGTACGGCCCCAGATCTATATGTTGATATAAAGTAAACATACATTTTTAAAATGTTTTATGTCCTTTTTTGCTGAAGAAACACTGTTTTTTTTTTTTGGCAAAAACCCTAACACGTTTCCCCCCCCCAAAATGTTCCAAGTGGAATATTTGATGTGAAGCAACCGGAGCCTCAAATAGGTCAATAATTCATGACATGTTTTGTCCAGCTGCTGTGTGATTTTATCTGTGAGAAGCGCTTTATAAATAAAATGGACTTATTTACTTTCAAAACAAATAGCCTGCATGGAAGCTTTGTGTTATTGTAGTCAACATTGCAACTTTTTCGCACTACATTTCACCCGTTTACTCTTTTATTCCAATGTTGTAATGTTTTTTTTGTTTTTTTTGCTACTGTATTTTTTAGAATTCATAAGAATAAAAATAGCCGCGGGCCGCACCTGATATACTTCACCAGTAGATGGCCCCAATACGAGTTGAATGCCGCTGATGTGCGACCGTCTCCGAGCCACTTTGTAATTACGCAATGCTTGAGTGCGGCTGCCTTAATTACATCCTGCTGCTTAACATGTGACTCCGGCAGGATCCGGTGAGACCGGGAGCACATCATATTAGCCTAATGAAATTTCACATGCGGTTTAATTTTGCCGTCAACATTTTAGGAAATTGCATGAGGGTATTCTCCAGCTCAGCTACGCCGTACGGCATTCGAACCATCGAGGGATACGTTTTTTATAATGAAGTAATGCTCCAAATTTTGCAGCTTCACCCAATTCCTTGTGTTGACAATAATAATAATTAGGGATGTCCGATAATAAATGCGTTAAAATGTAATATCGGAAATTATCGGTATCGTTTTTTTATTATCGGTATCGTTTTTTTTTTTTTTTTTTTTTTTAATTAAATCAACATAAAAAACACAAGATACACTTACAATTAATGCACCAACCCAAAAAACCTCCCTCCTCATTCACACAAAAGGGTTGTTTCTTTCTGTTATTAATATTCTGGTTCCTACATTATATATCAATATATATCAATACAGTCTGCAAGGGATACAGTCCGTAAGCACACATGATTGTGCGTGCTGCTGGTCCACTAATAGTACTAACCTTTAACAGTTAATGTTACTCATTTTCATTAATTACTAGTTTCTATGTAACTGTTTTTATATTGTTTTACTTTCTTTTTTATTCAAGAAAATGTTTTTAATTTATTTATCTTATTTTATTATTATTTTTTTTTTTTAAAGTACCTTATCTTCACCAAACCTGGTTGTCCATATTAGGCATAATAATGTGTTAATTCCACGACTGTATATATCGGTTGATATCGGTATCGGTTGATATCGGTATCGGTAATTAAAGAGTTGGACAATATCGGAATATCGGATATCGGCAAAAAGCCATTATCGGACATCCCTAATAATAATAATAGATTTTATTTGTAAAAAGCACTTTACATTGAGTAAACAACCTCAAAGTGCTACAGTGTATTAAAAAATTTTTAAATAAAAAGATAATAAAACATGAATACAAATAAAAACTAACACTAGTATGCATATATCTAAAACAAAAGGCTTTTTTTTTTTTTTAAATAAGGGTTTTTAAGCCTTTTTTAAAAGCATCCACAGTCTGTGGTGCCCTCAGGTGGTCAGGGAGAGCGTTCCACAGATTGGGAGCGGTGGAGCAGAAAGCCCGGTCTCCCATTGTTCGTAGTTTTGTCCTCCGAGGTTGGAGGAGGTTAGCCTCTCCGGAGCGGAGGTGTCGTGTGGTGGATTAACAATAATTGTTTTTGATGATAACAATTTAACATTTTTATTTTTATTTTTATTTTACGTTGCACTTCATCTGCGACTCCTTCAATAATCAGTCAGTCCGCGAATTGCGGGGACGCTATCCTGCCAAAATCAGGCAAATTCAACCAAATCTTGCAACTTATTTTTAATTAATCAAACGTCACAATTTCCGGTCCTACGGCTCTAAGCCTTCTGGGTAATGTAGAATATCAACATGTACTTCCTAGCTCACATGTATCTAAATATTTATTTCACAGTTATTTATCCAGATGACCCCCGGTTAGAGCAGGGACAAGACCAGGCGGGTCGCATTAGCAAAGAGGCAGCATTAGAGATGTTGAAGTGTGATGATAATCTTTCGGTAATTATAATTAATTATTACTTTAATTAGTAACGATGAATCTGAGTGTATTCTTTTACTAGGGACGGGTACTGGTCTACTCAAAAAGTACCAAATTTGCGATACTTTCGTGTGTTTTGATAAAATAATTGTTTTTGATAATTTAATAATCAAATAAAAATATGTTATCGCAACATTTAAAAGTGAGCTAATTATGTTAACCACTGTCCAGTGTTTTTTATCTAGTTTTATTATTATGTTCAGGTTGCAAGTCAAAGATGGCAGTCGTGTACAGTTTATCGCATGTTTTGTTTTTGTTGCGCCCCAAAAAGTGTCATTCATGTAAGTATAGTACTTACTACGCACCAGCTGTTTGATTGCAACGTGCATCTTAGTTGTAGTTTTCATTAACACATTTAAAAGGTGTTGAAATCGCCATGTGAATTTACTAATGCTAACCACTAGCATGTCAATAGCAAAGCCAATGTATATTAGCATCGGAAATGTGGAGCCTTACCTAATTTAGTGTTATACTCAAAAAGTAACAATTTTCCCATACTTGTGTGTTTTGATGAAATAATTGTTTTTGATAATTTGGTAATCAAATACAAATTTTTATCGCAACATTTAAAAGTGAGCTAATTATGATAACCACTGACCAGTGTTTTTATCTAGTTTTATTATAATGTTCAGGTTGCCAGTCAAGTTTGTTGCGCCCCAAAAAGTGTCATTCATGTAAGTATAGTACTTATTAGGCACCAGCTGTTTGATTGCAACGTGCATCTTAGTTGTAGTTTTCATTAACACATTTAAAAGGTGTTGAAATCGCCATGTGAATTTACTAATGCTAACCACTAGCATGTAAATAGCAAAGCCAATGTATATTAGCATCGGAAATGTGGAGCCTTACCTAATTTAGTGTTCTACTCAAAAAGTAACAATTTTCCGATACTTTTGTGTGTTTTGATGAAATAATTGTTTTTGATAATTTGGTAATCAAATACAAATTTTTATCGCAACATTTAAAAGTGAGCTAATTATGATAACCACTGACCAGTGTTTTTATCTAGTTTTATTATTATGTTCAGGTTGCAAGTCAAGTTTGTTGCGCCCCAAAAAGTGTCATTCATGTAAGTATAGTACTTATTAGGCACCAGCTGTTTGATTGCAACGTGCATCTTAGTTGTAGTTTTCATCAACACATTTAAAGGTGTTGAAATCGCCATGTGAATTTACTAATGCTAACCACTAGCATGTCAATAGCAAAGTTAATGTATATTAGCATCGGAAATGTGGAGCCTTACCTAATTTAGTGTTCCACTCAAAAAGTACCAATTTTCCGATACTTTTGTGTGTTTTGATGAAATAATTGTTTTTGATAATTTGGTAATCAAATACAAATTTGTATCGCAACATTTAAAAGTGAGCTAATTATGATAACCACTGACCAGTGTTTTTATCTAGTTTTATTATAATGTTCAGGTTGCAAGTCAAGTTTGTTGCGCCCCAAAAAGTGTCATTCATGTAAGTATAGTACTTATTACACACTAGCTGTTTGATTGTAACGTGCATCTTAGTTGTAGTTTTAATTAACACATTTAAAGGTGTTGAAATCGCCATGTGAATTTACTAATGCTAACCACTAGCATGTCAATAGCAAAGCCAAAACCAGTGAAGTTGGCACGTTGTGTAAATGGCAAATAAAAACAGAATACAATGATTTGCAGTTGTGGTATTTTAGGCTTCATAATGCGCCACACATTTTCAATGGGAGACAGGTCTGGACTACGGGCAGGCCAGTCTAGTACCCGCACTCTTTTACTATGAAGCCACGTTGATGTAACACGTGGCTTGGCATTGTCTTGCTGAAATAAGCAGGGGCGTCCATGATAATGTTGCTTGGATGGCAACATATGTTGCTCCAAAAGCTGTATGTACCTTTCAGCATTAATGGTGCCTTCACAGATGTGTAAGTTACCCATGTCTTGGGCACTAATATGATACACCCCCATACCATCACACATGCTGGCTTTTACACTTTGCGCCTAGAACAATCCGGATGGTTCTTTTCCTCTTTGGTCCGGAGGACACGACGTGCACAGTTTTCAAAAACAATTTGAAATGTGGACTCGTCAGACCACAGAACACTTTTTCACTCTGCATCATCCATCATCCAAACATCTTAGATGAGCTCGGGCCCAGCGAAGCCGGCGGCGTTTCCGGGTGTTGTTGATAAATGGCTTTGGCTTTGCATAGTAGAGTTTTAACTTGCACTTACAGATTTAGCGACCGACTGTAGCGACCGTACTGACAGTGGTTTTCTGAAGTGTTCCTGGGCCCATGTGGTGATATCCTTTACACACCGATGTTGCTTTTTGATGCAGTAGGGATTGAAGGTCACGGGCATTCAATGCTGGTTTCGTGATTTCTCCAGATTCTCTGAACCTTTTGATGATATTACGGAGCGTAGATGGTGAAATCCCTAAATTCCTTGCAATAGCTGGTTGAGAAAGGTTTTTCTTAAACTGTTCAACAATTTGCTCAGGCATTTGTTGACAAAGTGGTGACCCTCGCCCCCGTCCTTGTTTGGGAATGACTGAGCATTTCATGGAATCTACTTTTATACCCAATCATGGCACCCACCTGTTCCCAATTAGCCCTTTCACCCGTGGGATGTTCCAAATAAGTGTTTGATGAGCATACCTCAACTTTATCAGTCTTTTTTGCCACTTGTGCCAGCTTTTTTGAAACACGTTGCAGGCGTCAAATTCCAAATGAGCTAATATTTGCAAAAAATAACAAAGTTTACCAGTCCCAACGTTAAATATCTTGTCTCTGCAGTCTATTCAATTGAATATAAGTTGAAAAAGGATTTCAAAATCATTGTATTCTGTTTTTATTTACCCGTGGAGGTTTCCCTCCAGTGGGTTCCTCAGACCACCGCACACTGCCACCAGAGCCCGGATCAGGGTTACAACACTGTTTTATTTTCATGCAAATAGTGCAGGTGTTCTTGCTTTCCGCGTCTCCGGTTCTCTCGCTCTCTCTCGCTTCCACGCCAGCTCCAACAGTGTGTCTCCCTCCGGCTGCTGCTAATGAAGGCGGCAGGTGATTAGACAACACCTGGGCCATCCACTCACCTGTCGCTGTCTTCGAGGCCGGTCCTGGCGCACCCCGTTCCGCGGCAGGCCCGCAGGCCACGCCCCCCTCCACAATACACAAAAAATAAACAATGATTACCAGTTCCAACGTTAAATATCTTGTCTTTGCAGTCTATTCAATTGAATATAAGTTGACAAGGATTTGCAAATCATTGTATTCTGTTTTTATTTACCATTTATCCAACGTGCCAACTTCCCTGGCTTTGGGTTTTATAAAATAAGTAAAACATCAATACAGTATTAGTCATCTAATTTCAACGAAAACCCTGTTTTGAGGCGTAGTCACAAAGAACACTTTAACTATTAATAACACTCATAAATTGACAAGTTGCAAATCAAATTCAGGCATTTTTGGCCGCAACAATTCGACAAAAAGCCTGCAAAATCCTGTGCACTCGAGTGCGATTGCTTGATATTCGTCCGTTTACAAAAACATAAACTATTTCTGACCATCTGCCGGCAGCTGCGGCGTGATTTGTACACGGCGCACGCCCGCAGTCTGCAAATGAGCGCCACACACACGGCGAGGGCTCGTTTCCATCACTGTCAAGTTGAAGGGCAACTTGCCTGCTACCTGCACGCATTAACACCTGTTGGCGGACTGTATAATACACTCCAAATAAACATGACCCTGTCAAGTGGTGCTATTTTTTTTATTTCTCTATGCACAACTCATTAGTTGGGATTAGGGTTGTCCCCATACTAGGGATGTCCGATAATGTCTTTTTGCCGATATCCGATATGCCGATATTGTCCAACTCTTTAATTACCGATACCGATATCAACCGATACCGATATCAACCGATATATACAGTCGTGGAATTAACACATTATTATGCCTAATTTGGACAACCAGGTATGGTGAAGATAAGGTACTTTTTAAAAAAATGAATCAAATAAAATAAGATAAATAAATTAAAAACATTTTCTTGAATAAAAAAGAAAGTAAAACAATATATAAAAACAGTTACATAGAAACTAGTAATTAATGATAATTTGTAAAATTAACTGTTAAAGGTTAGTATTTTTAGTGGACCAGCAGCACGCACAATCATGTGTGCTTACGGACTGTATCCCTTGCAGACTGTGTTGATATATATTGATATATAATGTAGGAACCAGAATATTAATAACAGAAAGAAACAACCCTTTTGTGTGAATGAGTGTAAATGGGGGAGGGAGGTTTTTTGGGTTGGTGCACTAATTGTAAGTGTATCTTGTGTTTTTTATGTGGATTTAATAAAAAAAAAAAAAAAAAAAAAAAAAAAAAAAACGATACTGATAATTAAAAAAAACGATACCGATAATTTCCGATATTACATTTTAACGCATGTATCGCATTATCGGACATCTCTGCCCCATACCAATGTTTGTATTTCGATATTTTTCTGAAAAAAGGGCACCACAAAAAATGGCATTATTGGCTATGGTTTAACAAAAAATCTTAGGGTACATTAAACATATGTTTATTATTGCAATCGAAGAACAATGTTGTCCTTAAATAAAATAGAGAACATACTAGAAAACTTGTCTTTTAGTAGTAAGTAAAAAAAAACAAAGGCTCCTAATTAGTCTGCTGACGTATGCAGTAACATATTGTGTCATTTATCTACCTATTATTTTGTCAACATTATAAAGGACTGTCAGGTATTAAACAAGACAAGAAGCAAGGAATCATGCAGAGACGGAGTTCAATTTGGCTCAACGAGGAGAGATGTTTGGTACCGCACGCTCAGTTACCATCTTCCCCCCACGCTCTGAGCTAACAGTCCCACGTGCTCCTCTATGCTCCTGGTCACATCACTGAGGCCGCCTCTAAAAGGAGTGGCCACACATTTCATACAAAGCAGCTTCCGGTACGCACAATATGTGACGGAATGTGCTGGGGGGGGGGGGCCTTGTCTCTGCTTCGTCTGCGTGCTGTCGTCTTATCTTCGTTGAGGTCCTTGAAGTCCTTGGCCGACAAACAAAATATCTGCGACGAGGCCACCCCTCATATGCCGTAGCTGATAACAAGTTTTGTCCTTGCACAGATAGAGAAAGTACACCTTGAGCACAATAGCTAATAACTATAGCATAAGGGTTGTGTGATAACTTACACATAATTATTCTAACAAGGACAAGCTGTAAACATGGATTGTTAATATACTTGTTCATGTTAAGTTCCGTTTCAGCACCCTTGGGTATGTGTTTCTTGCTTGCCATGGGTGCTGATTATTTTCACCTGCCTCTGATTAGTGTTCGGGACGCTCACCTGCTCCCGGGCACTAATTTAGAGAGCTATTCACCCCTGCCTTTCGCCACATGCAACATAACGTTGGTAAATCCTAGCTTCTGATTCCTGTTTCTATGCTAAGCTTTCCCGCTAGCTTTTTCCTTAGCTTCCCGTGCTATCGGCACGCTTTCCTGTACTTTTGTATTGTGCCTGATTTATGGATGATAAATCGTTGTCTTACCTGCACCCTGCCTCCGGAGTTCCGGCTGCATCTTGGGGAATCGATACGTCCATAACGTAAGTTACGTCCATCTCTCGCTGTAAGCTAATGCTTGCAATTTTTTTGTGGAATCTGACCAGGTCCACTGTGACAGTCGTTACGGCAACTAGCGATGGGGAGGCTTTTGTTTTTGGTCGCAAAATAAAGCATAATTAACCAAAAGACGGCTTATTTCCCGAGGTATTACTGTACTTCCAATTTTTTTAAATTAAAAATTGCTGTTTAAAACATGTCTTAAACTAAAATAATTTGTAAAAAAACAAGTTCCAAATAGTGTTCACTATTAAAAAAATCAACAACACCCTGTCGGTCTTTAAACCTGTCTTACAATCAGGGCTGCTCTTCCTCTTGCAGCTTGGTCTCGGGGCGCAGGTGTGGCTCGTCTGGCTCAAACTCCAACTCCAACTGACGTGTCTCGGTCCGGCTGCTGCTAATGAGCATGGCAGGTGATTGGATGATCAGCCCCAGCTGGGTAATCCAATCACCTGCCAGCTGTGCTTCGAGGCCGGTCCTTCCACACCCCGCTCCGCGGCAGGCCCGCAGACCACGCCCCCCCCTCCACAATACCGATATCGATATCAACCTAATTTGATATCAGCTCAAATCATACTTTTATCACTTTGTAGTGTGGAATGTTATACAAGCCTCGATCAATCACAACTAGTATGAAAAACGCTTTTGGACTGGAGTGTTAATTTTTTTAATTAAGTTCCTGATGCAGGAAGTTGAATGATGCATACACGTTTGTTACTGGATACTTGCTAATACACGTTGCATGTGTGAGTATGCAGGCAACCATAACCATTTGATACTCGTTTAAGGTTAAGGTTAAGGTACCAATGATTTTCACACACAGACTCGGTTTGGCAAATTTCGACCCATCCCCTTGTTCACCCCCTGGGAGGTGAGGGGAGCAGTGAGCAGCAGCGTTGGCCACGCCCGGGAATCATTTTTGGTGATTTAACCCCCATTTTCAACCCAAGCAGGGAGGCATTGACATATGTGCTCCACTAGCTTGTGTGCTATTATGTGCTGAGCCGTTGTGTAGCTGCTAGCTCCGAGTGGCTCCTATAACCGATCATGTTTGCTTTTTTGTAAAGGACTCGACTAAAAATAGAAGAGCGTGTGTGTTTATCGGAGGACAATCCGATTCTTAATTCTGGTATCCGATTGATATCAGGGACGCCCCTGCTTATTAGACACGTGTTCACCAATCACAGCATAAAGGGCAAAGCACGTTTTTTCTGTGGATCAAAGGCTGGTGAAAGCCCCGCGCAGAGGCCGTACGTCACCGCGTTGACGGAGGAGGATCAAACCCGCGGCCTGGTTGCCGCGAGACCTGAGCGCTGACCACTTCTCCACCGCGCGCGACCGCATTTGAACACGTTTGCTGTGAGCACCGGCGCGTAAAAACTGTCGTGCGTGACCCCGGACTAACGAGTCCGCGGCATAAACAAGTTGACTTTATGGGAGGAGAGAGGCGTCCCGGGCTGGAACCAAACACAAACACGCAGCACATAAACAATAAATCCATCGCCCGGGCGTGCAGAATTATTTGTTTCGTCCTTTCATACTCGCAGGCTGGAAATTGGGGAGCAAGTTAGGGCAAACACCGCCGGTGGATTTAATGTGACAACTGGAAATTGAAGTTAAGAGGACTCACAACTGTTTGCATGGGGGTTGTCCCGATACCAATATGTCGGTACCGGTATCAAAATGCATTTCCATACTTTTGATACTTCTCAATACAACAACAATTCTTTATTGGCTTTATTTTAATAGAAAATCTTATGATACATTAAACATATGTTTATTATTGCAATCAAAGAAGAATTGTGTCATTAAATAAAATAGTGAAGTGTTTTTCAACCTTTTTTTGAGCCAAGGCACATTTTTTTCATAAAAAAAAGATACGAAGGCACACCACCAGCAGAAACGTTAAAAAATTAAACTCCCCCAGGTTGTCTTTTTTTTTTGAGTTCGTTGTTGTTTTCCTGTGTGTAGTGCTTTAGTTCCTGTCTTGCGCTGTTGTTTTGGTGGCTTTTCCTGTTTTGTTGGTGTTTTCCTGTAACATCTTCACGGCTTCCTTTGAGTGCTATAGTCTGACCTGCTTTGTAATGGCTAACACGACTATTTCCGTTCGTTCTTTGTGGGGACATTGTTGATTTTATTTTTTTATTATTTTTTAAATTTTTTAAAATGTTATTTTATTTTTTTTATTATTTTTTTATTTTATTTTATTTTATTTTTTATTTTTTATTTTTTATTTTTTATTTTTTATTTTTTATTTTTTATTTTTTATTTTTTATTTTTTATTTTTTATTTTTTATTTTTTATTTTTTATTTTTTATTTTTTATTTTTTATTTTTTATTTTTTATTTTTTATTTTTTATTTTAGCTAAGTACAGTGTGACTTGTTGAAGGGTGGACTAGCAAAGTAAGATTTTCATTGTACGGCAAACTGTCTGTTTAACTGTGGATATGACAATAAACAATCTTGAATTTTGAATCTTGAATGTAGGGACACACACTGTAAGTCTTTGCTGTCGTCCAGCATTCTGTTTTTGTTTACTTTGTAGCCAGTTCAGTTGTACTTTCGTTTTGCGTAGCCATCCCTATGCTTCAGTGCCTTTTCCTAGCGGGACTTGCCTTTTGTTCATTTTTGGTTTAATCGTAACATACCTTTTTACCTTCATGCTGCCTCATCGCTGTGCTCTGCATATTGGGATCACCACAAACCATCCTCGACGCGTTCCGACTTCTACAAAGCAATGAACTACCTGCTGCCACCTACTGATATGGAGTATTACATGGTTACCTGTTATGGTTAGACTAGGGGAGGTGACGGCAACAGACACCAGGGGTAGAAAAAAAAAAAAAAAAGGACGACAGAGGGGGAAATTGCGGGGACAAGAGCGGGATAAGACAAAGAGACAACAACAATAACAATAACAACAACATAACAGCATCAGGAAATAGGATATGTATAGATATGATGTTAATTTACTGTTAATATCAGCTTACTATCTATTTCAACATGTTCTATCTACACTTCTGTTCAAATGTAATAATCACTTATTCTTCAGTTGTTTTCATACTTTACATTAGTTTTGGATGATACCACAAATTTAGGTATCAATCCACTATTAAGTAGTTAGAGGATCATACATTGGTCATAATTTAAGTCCTCGTGTGTCCAGGTACGTATTTCCTGAGTTCATAAACAAAAAAAAAAACACAAAAAAAAGATTTAGTGATAATAAAAAATATCATCACAATCATTGTAGTATTGGCTATATACGGCTCTTGCTACAGTTGATTACTGTATGTATGTATGTATGTATGTATGTATGTATGTATGTATATATATATATATATATATATATATATATATATGTATATATGTATGTATGTATGTATGTATGTATGTATGTATGTATGTATGTATGTATGTATGTATATATATATATATATATATATATATATATATATATATATATATTTATATGTATATATGTATATATGTATATATGTATGTATGTATATATATATATATATATATATATATATATATATATATATATATATATATATATATATATATATATATATATATATATATTTATATGTATATATGTATGTATGTATGTATGTATGTATGTATGTATGTATGTATGTATGTATATATATATATATATATATATATATATATATATATATATATATATATATATATATATATATATATATATATATATATTTATATGTATATATGTATATATGTATATATGTATGTATGTATATATATATATATATATATATATATATATATATATATATATATATATATATATATATATATATGTATGTATGTATGTATGTATGTATATATATATATATATATATATATATATATATATATATATATATATATATATATATATATATATATATATATATATATATATATATATATATATATATATATATATACATATATACATATGTATGTATGTATATACTGTATATATATACTACTGGCATCTGTTTGTCTCGAGAGACAATAGAGTTTTGCGCTCAAAAGTCAAGTCCTGTGCAACGCCTGTTGTGACTATATAAACCAATTCTTGACAGACAAGCTTTGTTGCAATTCCTGCACACATATTGTATTGTTGGTTGATTCAGTGAGGGTGTGACTGTTTGCTCTCTACGTTCACGCTTCTCCTCCCACTGTCTTACTCTTCTTAGGTCACTCTGATGTACGCCCTCCTCCACTAACTTCCTCCATTTCCCACGTTCAGCTGAAGAAGCTTCCCAGTTTAATGGGTTGATGTCACTGGCCTTCATATCACGCTTACACACATCTTTAAAACGAAGGACAGGTCTTCCCACAGCCCTTGTTCCAGAGGCCAGTTCTCCGTACAGGATGTCTTTTGGAATGCGAGTGTCATCCATACGACTTACACGGCCAAGCCATCTCAGACGTCGTTGTGTAAGGAGAGCGAAGGTTGTCTTCATTCCTGTTTTCTCGAGGATATCCTTATTCGGGATGCGATCCTGCCATTTGATTCCCAGAATCCGCCTTAGGCACCGAAGATGGAAGGAGTTCAAACGGCGCTCTTGGCGTGCATACGAGGTCCATGACTCACTGCCATAAAGTAGAGTGCCGAGAACACAGGCTTGATAGATCTTCATTTTCGTGTTGATGGTTAGCAGTGTGTTCTCCCAAGCACGCTTGGAGAGTCTAGCCATCGTTGTAGATGCTTTGCCGATGCGGATGTTGATCTCGGCATCGAGAGAGAGATTGCTGGATATGGTTGAGCCAAGATAGGTGAAGTTCTCAACAACTTGCAGGGTGTGGTTTCCAATGGAGATCCTTGGAATGTTGCGCATATCTTGTCCCATAATGTTGGTCTTCTTGAGGCTTATAGGTCCTCTCCAAGGTTTCTCATAGTCATTCACATTGACGTCCCACTGGGGTGAGTTTTCCTTGCCCGTATGTGGGCTCTGTACCGAGGATGTCGTTGTGGCTTGTACAGCCCTTTGAGACACTTGTGATTTAGGGCTATATAAAAAAACTTTGATTGATTGATTGATAGTTAAGCCAAAGTCTTTGCATGCATCAGAAAAGCTGTTGATCAGCCTCTGTAGTGCTTCCTCTGATGGTGAGGCCAGAGCAGCATCATCTGCGAAGAGCATCTCTCTGATGAGGACTTTACGCACTCTTCTCTTTGCCCGGAGACGTGCGAGGTTGAACAGTTTCCCGTCGCTCCTTGTGTGCAGGTAAACACCATCGTCGGATGATTTGAATGCTTCTGACAATAGCAACAAGAAGAAGATTCCGAAGAGCGTAGGAGCGAGCACGCATCCTTGCTTCACTCCATTCTCAATTGGGAATGAGGCTGATGCGGAGCCGTCATACTGGATAGTTCCTTGCATATCTTCATGGAATGATGTTATCAGCTTCAGCAGCTAAATCGAAGGCCTTTGTAAGGTCGATGAAGGCGATATACAATGGTTGTCTCTGCTCACGGTATTTCTCTTGTAATTGTCTGATAGAAAATATCATGTCGATGGTCGATCTCCCCGACCTGAATCCACATTGCGATTCTGGATATACACGGGCCGCAAGCAATTGCAGTCTGTTGAGTAACACTCTAGCGAAGGTCTTCCCGACAGTGCTTAGGAGGGATATTCCACGGTAATTGTTGCAGTCGCTACGATCACCTTTATTTTTGTACAGTGTGATGATGTTTGAGTCATAAAAAAAAATACGAAGGCACACCACCAGCAGAAACGTAAAAAAATTAAACTCCCCCAGGTTGTCTTTTTTTTTTGAGTTCGTTGTTGTTTTCCTGTGTGTAGTGCTTTAGTTCCTGTCTTGCGCTGTTATTTTGGTGGCTTTTCCTGTTTTGTTGGTGTTTTCCTGTAACATCTTCACGGCTTCCTTTGAGTGCTATAATCTGACCTGCTTTGTATTGGCAAACACGACTATTTCCGTTCGTTCTTTGTGGGGACATTGTTGATTTTATTTTTTATTTTATTTATTTTTTTAAAAAATTTTATTTCAATTTTTTAATTATTTTTTTATTTTTTATTTTTTTATTTTTTATTTTTTATTTTTTATTTTTTTTAAAATTTTAGCTAAGTACAGTGTGACTTGTTGAAGGGAGGACTAGCAAAGTAAGATTTTCATTAGCTGTGCATATGAAAATAAACAATCTTGAATCTGGAATCTTGAATGTACGGACACACACTGTAAGTCTTTGCTGTCGTCCAGCATTCTGTTTTTGTTTACTTTGTAGCCAGTTCAGTTGTACTTTCGTTTTGCGTAGCCAAACAATCCTGAGGAATTGTTCCTTCATCCCAGCATTGACATATAAGCTCATGAAGATGGTCTAGAACAGGGGTCACCAACCTTTTTGAAACCAAGGGCTACTTCTTGGGTAGTGATTAATGCGAAGGGCTACCAGTTAGATACACACTTAAATAAATTGCCAGAAGTAGCCAATTTGCTCAATTTACCTTTAACTCTGTTATTATTAATAATTAATGATATTTATCTTTGTGGAAACACTGATCATCTTAATGATTTCTCGCAATAAATATATATAGAAACAGATAAATATCACTATGCAACACTTTATTTTTATATTTTCTCTAAGTGCACATTTTTCAAATTGAACATTTTCAAATGATCACTTCTAAGACAGTCTTGTGAAATCAAAATATCCCATTTTAACTAGCTAGCCACTAACATTTTTTAACAAATCATGAATTACTTTGCACCATGTTTGTACAAATAATAACTCAGGTAAAATACAAAAGTAAACTCTCAAATTTTTAAATCATGTCACACTTTGAACTGGACACCAAATCTGTTATCTGTTTCTTTGTCAGTTAGTGGGAAGCCTGGCATTGCATGCTGTTAACTAGTGTGTTGTACTCTGGTGTGTAACTTGACACTGCAACTCTGAGTGAGTCTTGCAGATGTGCATCAGTGAGGCGTGTTCTGTGTTTGTTCTTGATGAAGTTCATGTCAGAAAAGGCTGATTCACAAAGATAAGATTTTTCCTCATTGTTTGCGGAACCTTCTTAATCTTTTGGACATATTTTCACAGCAATCTGGCCTTAAGCTTAATTATGATAAATGTAAAATGTTAAGGATTGGAAATCTAAAGGGAACGTCCTTTCGAATGGAATGCAAAGTGTTTTGTTTATAAATTATATGCAATCTGTTGTGTTCTCTAATTTTTTTCTGTGTACATGAATGAAGGTGTGTGTTGCTGAGTCCGACTTGGACATTATCTGGACTGGGCCTGGTTTAAAAACCCTTTAAAAAAATCTAATTTCATTGACAACCTGGTCTGTTGAAGATAAGGCCCTTTTTTAAAAAATAAAATAAAATAAGATAAATAAATAAAAAACATTTTCTTGGATAAAAAATAAAGTAAAACAATATAAAAATAATTACATAAAAAATAGTAATTAATGAAAATGTTAGTGGACCAGCAGCCTATACAATCATGTGTGCTTCAGGGACTGTGTCCCTTGCAGATGTGTTGTCTATGTTGTGGGAACCAGAATATTGGTAGCAGAAAGAAATAACCCCTTTTGTGTGGATGAATGTGCATGGGGGAGGTTGTTTGGGTTGATACACTGATTGAAAGTGTATCTTGTGTTTTTTCTATGTAGATTTAATTTAAAAAAAAAAAAAAAAAAAAAAAAAATTTTTTTTTTTTGGAATTTTTTTTTTTTTGGAATTTTTTTTTTTTTTTTTTTTTAGAACAGGCCCGCGGGCGACTCATCTGGTCCTTACGGGCAACCTGGTGCCCGCGGGCACCGCGTTGGTGACCCCTGGTCTAGAAGAACAGTGTCCTTACTGTTCTTGATGATCTCAGTGGGAATGCCATCGTTCCCTGGAGCTTTGCCACAGGTAAGGGAGTTGACTGCCTTCTTGAGCTCCGCTAAGGTTGGGAGCTTGTCGAGATCATCCATGACAGGTAGGTTCTCGATGTTTTCAATTGTAGTGTCATTGACTGCAATATCCCGGGTTTAGAGTTCCTGGTAGTGTTCGACCCATCTTTCTATATATATATATATATATATATATATATATATATATATATATATATATATATATATATATATATATATATATATATATATATATATATATATATAATGTGGCAAAATTATTCTCTGCATTTGACCCATCACCCTTGATCAACCCCCAGGAGGTGAGGGGAGCAGTGAGCAGCAGCGGTGGCCACGCCCGGGAATTATTTTTGGTGATTCAACCCCCAATTCCAACCCAATTCCAACCCTTGATGCTGAGTGCCAAGCAGGGAGGTAATGGGTCCTATTTTTGTAGTACAGGGCGGACACTCTAACCACTAGGCCACTGTGTAGGTTATATGGATTGGTCTGTTTAGCTATGTTTTATATATAGAATGTTCTGTACCTGTTGTGATTATTATTATAATGTTTCAAGATGTCAGATGGCAGGAGTGTATGAGTTAGACAGGAAGTAGTCTTTGCCATTAAGTTGTCTTTTGTTGCGCCCTACAAAGTGTTTGTACTATAAGCAGTGTACTTATTACGCACCGGCTGTTTTATTGTAGCGTGCATCTTAGTTGTAGTTTTCATCAACAAATTTAGAGGTGTTGAAATCGGCATGTAAAATCGCTAATGCTAATTTTAGGGCATCGAAACCAGGTCTGTGATGATATACCTGGTTAGGTGAGCAGTTCAATATTTCATACACAGATATTGTGGAAGTTGCACTCTCTGATCGCGACAGATCAATCAATCAATCAGTCAATGTTTATTTATATAGCCCTAAATCACAAGTGTCTCAAAGGGCTGTACAAGCCACAACGACATCCTCGGTACAGAGCCACAGATCCTCTGGTAAGCCCGGTAGTCAGGTTTGACAATTGTTTTATTCTCTCACACGTCACGACAGCACACTCTTCTGCGACCTATGTTTTTTAGTCGTTTTCTCTGAGTGTCTCTCTCTCACTCCAACTCCAACAATGTGTCTCGTTCCGGGTGCTGCTAATAAGGGCGACAGGAATCCCCAGCTGGGCAATCTACTCAACTGCCGCTGACTTCGAGGCCGGTCTTTACACCCCCCCGCTCCATGGCAGGCCCGCAGACCACGCCCCCCTCCACAGATATTTATTTTCCTATTTTCAAAAGGTAACATTTTTATGACGAGCCTGCATATTTCAGAATCGGGAATCGTCATGAACCAGAATCGAAAGGAGGAATCGTTCAAATTCAAACGATGCCCAAGCGTACCCAGTTCACCAGTTGCTTTGTTGTTCTGCCATAGGCGATTATTTTGTTGGCATTAAAAAAACATCACTTTGAAAATGGAGGAGTGTTTGACGAGACAGGACTGTAATAGGGATGGATCGTCCTGTCTCATGATGAATAAACAAACTGTTATTTGACCCGACTTGCTAATTGGTGAGAGTTTTCAGACTGTAAATGATTAATTGGAAGACGTACACGTAGCTAATTAGTGCTAACCAGCCAACTGAAAATGGCTTCATTCACCGATGCTCCTCATAATTATCTTCTTCAGTACTCCGGAGTCTTCGGGAGCCACAGCCAGTCAACAACGTCCATACGTTTATGAAGATAATTGTTGGCACCTGACTCGGGTGCCTTTGTTGGCCGGCACTCAGGAAACTACTACTAGGCAGATCAAGTTACACCAGGATCTAATTTGGTCTGTGGTTGCTGGGTGGGACTTTAAAAAGTGAGGACTTTTCTGAAAATTGTGTCTTCGAATTTTTACTATCTAATCTAATTGGGGATGTGTACTGTGAGAATGACAGTTCTTAATCCATAGTCATGTTTAAAGCAGCTAGTATTTTCCCACGTAACGTGTCTGACCTCCTTGCTTTTATCTTATGTCCGCTAGTGAACTCTTTGTTTTGTCTTAAGCGCTCTTCCTGTTTGTCGGCTCACAGAACTGTTTTGGCCAGTTCCTTATCTGTTTTAAAGAGAAGCAGCCTCGCTCCTTTCTGGGCGAGAGCTCCTTTATACTCAACTTATATGTCATCCAAAAGAACTTGGGAGTGACCAGTGTGTTTAATTCCCTGAGAGGAAGACTGGTTAAGCGCAACAGTACCGAATCCGGTATTTTTCCGGCACCGAATGATTCCCTCGGGTCCTACAGGGCACAGATTCACGTAAAATCTAGAGGCGTCACGATGTTACGGTACTTGGGTTGCACGTAACGTCACACCACTGCCGACATATATATGTACAGTATATATATATATATATATATATATATATATATATATATATATATATATATATATATATATATATATATATATATATATATATATATATATATATATATATATATATATATATATATATATATATATATATATATATATATATATATATATATATATATATTTATATATATATATATATATATATGCATGTGTAAATAAATATGTATATATACATATACATAAAGTATATATGTGTATAGAAATATATGTATATACATATACATACCGGTATGTATACCAGGTGTGAATGAATGATGGGTTCTACATGTAAAGCGACTTTGGGTACTTAGAAAAGCGCTATATAAATCCCAGGTATTATTATTATTATTATTATTATATATGTGTATATAAATAAATGTATATACATACACATATATATATGTGTGTATATATATATATATATATATATATATATATATATATATACGTGTATATACATATACATATACTGTCCATATATACATATACATATACACATATATATACATACATACATACATACAGTACATACATACATACATACATACATACACACATCCGAATATATACATATATGTAAAACGCTAAATAAATATATACATATATATGTAAAACACTAAATAAATATATAAAATACATAATATATATATATATATATATATATATATATATATAAAATACATAGTATATATGTATATATTTACACATACTGTATATACACATATATATACACATATATATACACATTTATATACACATACATACATACATACATACATACATATACATATATGTAAAATGTAAAATAAATATATAAAATACATAATATATACATATATATGTAAAACGCAAAATAAATATATGAAATACATAATATATATATTATGTCAAACGCTAAATAAATATATAAAATACATAATCTATATATATATATATATATATATATATATATATATATATATATATATATATATATATATATATATATATATATATATATATATATGTATATATATATATATATATACAGGTATATGTAAAACACTAAATGTGATGTGTTTCATATATACATTTATACGTAAAACGCTAAATAAATATATAAAATACATAATATATACATATATATGTAAAACGCTAAGTAAATATATAAAATACATAATATATACATACATATGTAAAACGTAAAATAAATATATGAAATACATAAAATATATATCAATGTAAAACGCTAAATAAATATATAAAATACATAATCTATATATAAATATATAAATTACATAATATATATATATATATATATATATATATATATATATATATATATATATATATATATATATATATATATATATATATATATATATATATATATATATATATATATATATATATATAAAATACATTATATATATATATATATATATACATATATATATATATATATATATATATATATATATATATATATATATATATATATATATATATATATATATATATATATATATATATATATACGTAAAATGCTAAATAAATATATAAAATACACTAAATCTGATGTGTTTCATGTTGTCATTTGACTGAGATGTGTTATTGATGTATTATTTAAAGCAAAAAAGGACCGTCAGGACTCCCCTGACTCTCATGAATTCATCATTCCGGCTGTTAAGTTAACGTCATTCTGACTGTTGCACTCTGGGAGACCAAAGCTTGACTTTTTATGTGAAATTCGGCTCACTTTCTTTTCAAATCACATCCTTTTGTAGTTCATCGCTTTGCATTTTACTCACTGACCCTTTAGTAAAACACATCTGAGATGTTTGTTTATTACAAGGTACCAATCGTGTGAACCACCTGAAGTGTGAAGTGCAATGGAAACACAAACCAGACAGGAACCTCGAGTTCCAGGAACTTAACTTTTGGAGAGTTTGCATAACGTATACAATTTTTTATCACTGCAGAAAGCAAATGTACTATTGTTTACTCGACATTCAGCGACGATAGTGAACGTTTTGGGTGTCTTTATTCAAAGATAAGTGCAAATAACGTCGTCATTTGCGATGAAGCGCAGCATTTTGTAAAGTTGAGTAAGTTTTTGCTTCTCTTCATATCCAGTCCTCAAACCTCGTGTGTGCGTGCCGTTTGTTTGGAAATGTTTCTCCCCCTCGGGCGCTGCTTTTGTTGTGTATTAGGCCGCCCTTATTGGATCATGTGAAAGTACATATTATGGGCGATAGGCATGAACGTGTCAGGGTGATGTATCGCTTCATGTTGACTGTATTATGTCTTATATATGAGCTGAGATGAGACGTCGCACGCTATTTCTATTCAAAGCTCACACATTTGATTTCGTTTACATACTCCGTTTGTCTAATCTCCGCCATGCACGGCACTTCTTTCTGTCCCAGGTCTTTAAATAAGACATTTTCTTGACATTTGCTTGAGCGGCTTTATATGCCGAGTGGCGGGCAATTGGCAGATGAGAAGACAGGAGTGTCATAATGTACAGTATATGCATGCTCCGTGTGGGCTGATGGGCGCCATGCACCGCTGCCTCAGTGATCTGATAATAGTGGTCAGAATATTGTCAACTTCAGCACTAGGACTGTCAACGTGCATACGCACATCTTCATAATCCCTTTAATGGAGTCTGTGGGCCGGACGCTGACATTTCACTCACCCACAAAGTATATGTGTTGTGGCAATTTCAAGACGTTACGTAAATATGCTAATGATGTTGAATCCTTTCTGTGCGGTGTAAGTTCTGCAAAACTTATACATTATCACACACGCACACACACACACACACACACACACACACACACACACACACACACACACACACACACACACACACACACACACACACACACACACACACACACACACACACACACACACACACACACACATACATATACTGTATATATACGTATATGTAATATATACACATGTATATACATTATAACAGGGGTCACCAACCTTTTTGAAACCAAGAGCTACTTCTTGGGTACTGATTAATGCGAAGGGCTACCAGTTTGATACACACTTAAATAAATTGCCAGAAATAGCCAATTTGCTCAATTTACCTTTAACTCTATGTTATTATTAATAATTAATGATATTTACACTTAATTGAACGGTTTAAAAGAGGAGAAAAGACACAAAAAATGACAATTACATTTTGAAACATAGTCCATCTTCAATTTCGACTCTTTAAAATTCAAAATTCCACCGAAAAAAAGAAGACAAAAACGAGCTCATTCGAATCTTTTTGAAAACATTTAAAAAAATAATTTATGGAACATCATTAGTAATTTTTCCTGATTAAGATTAATTTTAGAATTTTGATGACATGTTTTAAATAGGTTAAAATCCAATCTGCACTTTGTTAGAGTATATAACAAATTGGACCAAGCTATATTTCTAACAAAGACAAATCATTATTTCTTCTAGATTTTCCAGAACAAAATGTTTTCAAAGAAATTCAAAAGACTTTGAAATAAGATTTAAATTTGATTCTACAGATTTTCTAGATTTGCCAGAATATTTTTTTTTGAATTTTAATCATAATAAGTTTGAAGAAATATTTCACAAATATTCTTCGTCGAAAAAAAAAAAAAAAAAAATATATATATATATATATATATATATATATATATATATATATATATATATATATATATATATATATATATATATATATATATATATATATATATATATATATACATATATATATATATATATATATATATATATATATATATATATATATACATATATATATATACATATATATATATATATATATATATATATATATATAAGATAAGAGCTGTTTAAAACATTTTGGACAATTCCATGCTCCCGACCTTGTGGGAACAGTTTGGAGCGGGCCCCATCCTCTTCCAACATGACTGTGCACCAGTGCACAAAGCAAGGTCCATAAAGACATGGATGACAGAGTCTGGTGTGGATGAACTTGACTGGCCTGCACAGAGTCCTGACCTGAACCCGAGAGAACACCTTTGGGATGAATTAGAACAAGAGGGTTTGGAGGTTGCCAGGAGAACGCTACATTTGGGACTGCATTGTGCCAAGTGTGAAATTTGGTGTGGGGTTGTTTTTCAAGAGTTGGGCTTGGCTCCTTAGTTCCAGTGAAAGGAACTTTGAAGGCTCCAGGATACCAAAACATTTTGGACAATTCCATGCTCCCGACCTTGTGGGAACAGTTTGGAGCGGGCCCCTTCCTCTTCCAACATCACTATGCACCAGTGCACAAAGCAAGGTCCATAAACACATGGATGACAGAGTCTGGTGTGGATGGACTTGACTGGCCTGCACAGAGTCCTGACCTGAATTCGAGAGAACACCTTTAGGATGAATTAGAACGGAGACTGGGAGGGTTTGGAGGTTGCCAGGAGAACGGTACATTTTTGGACTGCATTGGGACGAGTGTGAAATTTGGTTAAGGAGGAATTATGTTGTGGTGTTGTTTTTCAGGAGTTGGGTTTGGCTCCTTAGTTCCAGTGAAAGGAACTTTGAAGGCTCCAGGATACCAAAACATTTTGGACAATTCCATGCTCCCGACCTTGTGGGAACCAGTGCACAAAGCAAGGTCCATAAAGACACGGATGACAGAGTCTGGTGTGGATGGACTTGACTGGCCTGCACAGAGTCCTGACCTGAATTCGAACGAACACCTTTGGGATGAATTAGAATGGAGACTGAGAGGGTTTGGAGGTTGCCAGGAGAACGGTACATTTGGGACTGCATTGTGCCAAGTGTGAAATTTGGTTTGGGGTTGTTTTTCAGGAGTTGGGCTTGGCCCCTTAGTTCCAGTGAAAGGAACTTCGAATGCTCCAGGATACCAAAATATTTTGGACAATTCCATTCTCCCAACCTTGTGGGAACAGTTTGGAGCGGGCCCCTTCCTCTTCCAACATGACTGTGCACCAGTGCACAAAGCAAGGTCCATAAAGACATGGATGACAGAGTCTGGTGTGGATTGACTTGACTGGCCTGCACAGAGTCCTGACCTGAACCAGAGAGAACACCTTTAGGATGAATTAGAGCGGAGACTGAGAGGATTTGGAGGTTGCCAGGAGAGCGGTACATTTTGGACCGCATTGGGACGAGTGTGAAATTTGCTGGAGGAGGAATTATGGTGTGGGGTTGTCTTTCAGGAGTTGGGTTTGGCTCCTTAGTTCCAGTGAAAGGAACAAAGCAAGGTCCATAAAGACATGGATGACAGAGTCTGGTGTGGATTGACTTGACTGGCCTGCACAGAGTCCTGACCTGAACCCGAGAGAACACCTTTGGGATGAATTAGAGCGGAGACTGAGAGGGTTTGGAGGTTGCCAGGAGAACGCTACATTTGGGACTGCATTGTGCCAAGTGTGAAATTTGGTGTGGGGTTGTTTTTCAGGAGTTGGGTTTGGCTCTTTAGTTCCAGTGAAAGGAACAAAGCAAGGTCCATAAAGACATGGATGACAGAGTCTGGTGTGGGTGGACTTGACTGGCCTGCACAGAGTCCTGACCTGAATTCGAGAGAACACCTTTAGGATGATTTAGAGTGGAGACTGAGAAGGTTTGGAGGTTGCCAGGAGAACGGTACATTTTGGACTGCATTGGGCCGAGTGTGAAATTTGGTGGAGGAGGAATTATGGTGTGGGGTTGTTTTTCAGGAGTTGGGTTTGGCTCTTTAGTTCCAGTGAAAGGAACAAAGCAAGGTCCATAAAGACATGGATGACAGAGTCTGGTGTGGATGGACTTGACTGGCCTGCACAGAGTCCTGACCTGAATTCGAGAGAACACCTTTGGGATGAATTAGAACGAGAGGGTTTGGAGGTTGCCAGGAGAATGCTACATTTGGGACTGCATTGGGACATTTGGTGGAGGAGGAATTATGGTGTGGGGTTGTTTCTTCTTAAACCTTGAAACCTCTTTGTGAGCGAACGAGGCCGAATACCAGTAATTTATTGCCGCGGTTAATAAATAATGAGTTCTTAAACTGTATTTTATGCGAGGAATCCCCATGACTGGCATTGAAAGAATGCAGATGGAGAAATATGATATATATTGTTATGTTACAGAAGGAGGTCACGGCAGGAGGGATTTGGCCGGGCAGTTATGGAAGACTTTAATAACCTTTAGTTTCACCCGTCTTCCTGCCCAATGATTAAGGAGCCATAAAGTTGGTCCTAAAGCAGCGGGAAGGTTTATTAGGAGCAGACTCAATCAGATA
>NC_084743.1:59270197-59282697 GCF_033978785.1 Entelurus aequoreus | reverse complement strand
TATATATATATATATATATATATATATATATATATATATATATATATATATATATATATATATATATACATATATACATACATACATATACATATATAGACATATATATATACATATATATATACACGTATATATATATACATATATATATATATATATATATATATATATACATGTATATATATATATATATATATATATATATATATATATATATATATATATATGTACACACATATATATATATATATACACACACACACACACATATATATATATATATATATATATATATATATATATATATATGTGTATATAAATGTGTGTGCATTTAAATATATATATATATATATATATATATATATATATATATATACATATATATATATATATATATATATATATATATATATATATATATATATATATATATATATATATATATATATATATATATATATATATATATATAAATATAAATATATATATATATATATATATATATATATATATATATATATATATATATATATATACATATATATATACACACACACACATTTATATACATATATAAAAATATGCATTTATCAGAAGTTATGTTATGACACATGTATGAAATCAAATATATATATATTATTTTTATATATATATATGTGTGTATATAAATGTTTATGTATATGTGTTTGTATATATATATATATATATATATATATATATATATATATATATATATATATATATATATATATATATATATATATATATATATATATATATATATATATATATATATATATATATATATATATATATATATATATATATATATATATATATATATTTTTTATGCAGCATTGTGCGCCACACAAAGTGTACTTAATGTTGTGACCGGTGAATCTATGCAATGTTTGTTGAAGTTTATTTCCGTTGTCTGAAAATGTCTGAAAATAAAAATTAAAATAGTTACGCTGTTCGTCTTCAGGATATATATTTGAACTGAGTTTATTTTTAAAAGCATATTATGCGGACAGCAAGAAAGTGTGTACAATGTAGATGACTTCAAAGTGAATACTACATTTTGGTTTGTCCTGAACTATTTGAAATGGAGGTTAATACGTGCTTTTAAACATTTGATGTTGCACATGTGCCAATAACCATTTCATTTGAAGGAAAGTGTCACTATGGAGCAATCTTTGCCTGTAGCCATGACTGATGTGCAGTAACCTGCTGAGGAGGCTGATGGATGGCTTTTATGTGGAGATAGGTGATTTTCAAAGAACATTCCAAATGTTTATGAGGGTAATATCCATCAGAGGGTGGAAGATTGATCAGCTCACGCACATGAGAAAGCTTTTAAGCAACCTGTCTTGTGTCCTCTTTCTTCTATTCCGGCTTGGTTTCTGCCCCTCTCCACTCCTCTCACATGTCCATTTAAAAAGAGACGTCTTGAAAGCTTTTCATTAAATTCTGGTGCAGAAAAATGAGGGAACGGTTGAGGATCTGCTAGAAACTGTCACCGGAACTATTAATATATTGCATCATGTTGTCAGTTAGTGTATTTTTTTAATGAACTGAGTTGTTATTATGCTGACAATTTCATTGAATACAAATTGGTGAGCAAAATATGTGAGTTTAAAAATGCATTTTGACATGAAAATAGTTCAAAATTCAGTGTAAAAAAAACAACTCGGCGTGAAAACAATTCTGTGCAGAAATATTTATGTCACGTGACTGCAAACTTGACGCCTCATTGGCCGGTCCTGAGACAGGCACGATTGGTTCGGTCTCAATTTACCAAAAATAATATAACAAAGTAAAAGTGGCTTGTTACATAATACTAACGCCGTTACTTTTAGTATTACCGAGTAATCTAATTAATTACTTTTACATACGCTACGCTGTTGTCGATGTGTTTGATGTAACGCTACTTTTAATATATGTATATATATATATATATTTTTTTTTTTAAAATTTAAATTGTTTTAATTTTTTTTTTAAATAACATTTATTTAACAGCTATGCTGTTGTCGATGCGTTTGATGTAATGATACTTTTAATATATATATATATATATATATATATATATATATATATATATATATATATATATATATATATATATATATATATATATATTTTTTAAATTTAAATTGTTTTAATTTTTTTTAAAAATAACATTTATTTAACAGCTACGCTGTTGTCGATGCGTTTGATGTAATGATACTTTTAATATATATATATATATATATATATATATATATATATATATATATATATATACCCGTATATATATATATATATATATATATATATATATATATATATATATATATATATATATATATATATATACAGGTATATATATATATATATATATATATATATATATATATATATATATATATATATATATATATATATATATATATATATATATATATATATATATATATATATATATATATATATATATATATATATATATATATATATATATATATTTATTTATTTATTTATTTATTTATTTATTTCTTCTTTTTTAAAATTTATTTATTTATTTTTATTTAAATTTTTTTTTTTTTTTTTTTAAATAACATTTATTAATTAATTTGATAGGGAAATCATAATACAGGTACTGAGAAAACAGACAACCCCACAAAAAAAAACCCACAAAATAAATAAATAAATAAATAAATACAAATAAAACAATTAAATAAAAATAAAAATTAAATGAAAAAAAAAATAAATAAAAAAATAAAAATAAAAATAAAAATAAAAATAAAAATAAAAATAAAAATAAAAATAAAAATAAAAATAAAAATAAAAATAAAAATAAAAATAAACATAAAAATAAAAATAAAAATAAAATAAGAATACCCCCCAGATAGAGGATCACACGAACTGACTAAAAGAAAAAAAAGTATACAGAGAAGTGTCACTGAATAAAAAAAAATAAAAAAAAATATTGAGGATGCTACCTTTGACGTGGTTGTGTCAGAAGCACAGCAAGTTCAATGCAAGTAATAACTTTTTTAGTGGTGAAAGCAACAACCTTCGCCACACTAATATAAAGTTGATATTAAGTAAGAAGAGGCAACATCACACAGCAAACAATGTGTAGGCAAAGCACACACGCATATACACGCTACTACTACGAAGGGATAACGAACAACAAATCAATGATTGAAAATTGCAATTCTACAACATCACGCGTCACTTTTGCAACAGGCGCCGACTTTTAGAGGCACACACACACTCCGCTCTCATGAAACGTCTCTCGACTGCATATGCCACATATTTGTATTTTTTAGCATATACACTGTGGAAGTCGCTTCCTAGCAGCTCCACTGTAGACACGGCACAACAGCCAAGCGTGCAGGTTTGACAAAGTTTTCATATTTTTTTAACAGATTTTTCAAAGTCTTTTTCGGTATGTCACTCCCAATCCTCTCTCCCGCTCTGCTCCCGGCTGCTTACTGTTAAAGACAACAGATGATTAGATTAACACAAACCACCTGTAGAATCTAATCACCTGCCAGCTGTGTCTCGCCGTCCCGCACATGCCCCGCCCCTAACTGATGGTGCTCCGCCCCTCGACACCATTGCCAGAGGCGGTGACCTTTGCTCCTGCAGGCGCGCTGACGCACTTCCCTCCACATACACATGAATTCGTTTAAGTTTAATTACAAACCCTGTTTCCATATGAGTTGGGAAATTGTGTTAGATGTAAATATAAACAAAACACAATGATTTGCAAACCCTTTTCAACCCATATTCAACGTCCACAATTTCCAAAAACTATTTGAAATGTGGACTCGTCAGACCACAGAACACTTTTCCACTTTGTATCAGTCCATCTTAGATGAGCTCAGGCCCAGCGAAGCCGACGGCGTTTCTGGGTGTTGTTGATAAACGGTTTTCGCCTTGCATAGGAGAGTTTTAACTTGCACTTACAGATGTAGCGACCAACTGTAGTTACTGACAGTGGGTTTCTGAAGTGTTCCTGAGCCCATGTGGTGATATCCTTTACACACTGATGTCGTTTGTTGATGCAGTACAGCCTGAGGGATGGAAGGTCACGGGCTTAGCTGCTTACGTGCAGTGATTTCTCCAGATTCTCTGAACCCTTTGATGATATTACGGAGCGTAGATGGTGAAATCCCTAAATTCCTTGCAATAGCTGGTTGAGAAAGGTTTTTCTTAAACTGTTCAACAATTTGCTCAGGCATTTGTTGACAAAGTGGTGACCCTCGCCCCATCCTTGTTTGTGAATGACTGAGCATTTCATGGAATCTACTTTTATACCCAATCATGGCACCCACCTGTTCCCAATTTGCCTGTTCACCTGTGGGATGTTCCAAATAAGTGTTTGATGAGCATTTCTCAACTTTCTCAGTCTTTTTTGCCACCTTTCCCAACTTCTTTGTCACGTGTTGCTGCCATCAAATTCTAAAGTTAATGATTATTTGCAAAAAAAAAATCAAATATAAAATCAAATATATTGTCATTGTAGCATATTCAACTGAATATGGGTTGAAAATGATTTGCAAATCATTGTATTCCGTTTATATTTACATCTAACACCATTTCCCAACTCATATGGAAACGGGGTTTGTAAGTCAACAGTTTAATTAGGCCGTTCAGCGGCCTTGTGGTTAGAGTGTCCGCCCTGAGATCGGTAGGTCGTGAGTTCAAACCCCGGCCGAGTCATGCCAAAGACTATAAAAATGGCACTTGGCACTTAGCATCAAAGGGTTGGGATCGGGGGGTTATTCACCAAAATGATTCCGGAGCGTGGCCACCGCTGCTGCTCACTGCTCCCCTCACCTCCCGGGGGGTTGAACAAGGGGATGGGTCAAATGCAGAAGGTAATTTCACCACACCTAGTGTGTGTGTGTGTTACTATCAGTGGTACTTTAACTTTAATCACTTCCCATATTAATTAATTAATTAGTAATTCTGTTATTTTTTTGGGGGAAAGTAACGAGCAACTATAATTAAGTGCTTTTATAAGTAATTTTCCGAACAGTGGAAGGGACAAGCCAAGGGAAATGCACGTGACAAAATGGACGACTTCATTATCGCGACACAAGCAATAAGGTGCGAGCTTCCAAAACAACACCACGAACACACATTCGTACTTTTGTCGGTTTTCGGAGCAGAGCTCTCCATCTTTGCCCTCAATCTCTGGATGCACGGCTGCAACGCTGGCAGCCTCACAAGCTCGCGATCAAGCGCGCACGTGTGTGTGTGTGTGTGTGTGTGTGTGTGTGTGGCAGAGAGCGGCAAAATCACGACGCTACTTCATGCCAGCGGAGAGGATCTAAAGGAGAGAGGAGCTGATCACCTCAGTTGTCAACATCCTTTAGCTAAGCGCCCGTAAATCCATTTGACAAAAAAGGCCACGCTTTCAAACCACACTGACTTACCGTTCAAACGACAAGTTGGGCTCGGGTAGCTTTGGCGTCGTCCACCAGAAGTACGAGGGAAGTAGCTACTGCTGAAGAAGACTGCTGAAGTAGCTACTGCTGAAGAAGACTTCTTTCAACATCAAGAGTGGATATTAAGACGTAAACGGGAGACTTAAAAGGATCCCTCTAATGCTAACTGTCAGAATAATTGTATCTAAGCTATCACAAAAATTTGCGTTTCGATGAGTTCCCGGCGAGAAGACAAAAGCTGTCTTTGATTTTATCAATCAAAAGGCTTGTAAAACGCCACTGTGTAGGATGGGAAGCGACATGAAGGTGTGGGTTTCTTTGATGCATTGTCATCCACAGGAAGATTCTGTCTTGGCCCGAGATCTACAAAGCGGAGAGGAAGCAGGTCCTGACCCCCCCTTCCAGGCACCTTTTCTTTGAACTGTTTTGTAACCAAAGGCGACGGCTGTTTATGACCCCCCGTCCCTTAGAAACAGCTGTTACCATGTAATCAGGGAAAGTCCAAATACAAGAGGCGTACAATCTTTCGTCAGAGCGTGGTGGGACACTGTGCAAGGGTACAGGTCTACGCGTTTCTCCTCATTGAGCCAAATTTAATTCCGTCTCTGTTTAATTCCTTGCTTCTTTGTCTGTTTAATAGATGTCATCAGTGTTTGAACCTGACACTAACGACGCTAGCTTAATTACATTACAGACGTCACATATGGGATGGGTTAGAAAGTATCACTAGTTTTAGTTATATTGTAAAACTTCTTTCAACCTCAATAGTGGATATTAAGAAGTAAACGTGAGACTTAAAAGGATCCCTCTAATGCTAACAAATTTAGTTCTGGACATAAAAATGATTTCTACAGGTGAAATGTGTACCAAAATAGACAACGAAGCTATGGTCGTGGACCCTCTAGCTAGCTCAACAAATTAGCTAAACAGACATATCTACTCCACGGTGATGTTTTGGTGAATTTTACTGAGGAATTTGTGAAACTGAAACCATACAAAAAAAATGCCTTTGGAATTTAATACTCACACAGACACTCGTAAATACGTTAGCATATTCGCTAATGCTAACTTTAAGAATAATTGTATCTAAGTTATCAAATAAAAAAAATTGTGTTTCAATGAGTTCCTGGCGAGCAGACAAAAGCTGTCTTGGATCTTACCAATCAAAAGGCTTGTAAAAACTCCACTGTGTAGGATGGGAAGTGACATGAAGGTGTGGGTTTCTTTGATGCATTGTCATCCACAGGAAGATTCTGTCTTGGCCCGACATCTACAAAGCGGAGAGGAAGCAGATCCTGACCCCCCCTTCCAGGCACCTTTTCTTTGAACTGTTTTGTAACCAAAGGCGACGGCTGTTTATGACCCACATCCCTTAGAAACAGCTGTTGCCATGTAATCAGGGAAAGTCCAAATAAAAGAGGAGGCGTACAATCTTTCGTCAGAGCGTGGTGGGACACTGTGCAAGGGTACAGGTCCACGCGTTTCTCCTCATTGAGCTGTTTAACTGTTTAATTCCTTGCTTCTTTGTCTGTTTAATAGATGTCATCAGTGTTTGAACCTGACACTAACGACGCTAGCTGGATTACATTACAGACATCACACATGGGATGGTTTATAAAGTATTACCAGTTTTAGTTATATTGTAAAACTTCTTTGACAGAAGAAAATGCATATCTTCTAAACATTATTAGGTAATCATGCCAAATATTACATTATTATATAGTGTATTACAAACATAAGTTCGTAAAGATAACATCAGTTTGTACATGGAAAAAATCTAATAATTGAGTGCACAGGCAATGGTGTAATAATATGAGGTGATTCCTGGTACACATTGATATCAATGCTGTCAAATGATATTTATTTAGAAAAAATCTGATCAATTTGAATTTTGATTAATCACAGGTTATTGCCCGCATGCATAATTCTAATTAATTTTAAAAAATCGGCCCTCTGAGGGCAGCCGTTACTGCGATGTGGCCCTCAATGAAAACAAGTTGGACACCTACAATGCAAAAACTGAAATCTGAGTAAGATGAAATATCTCAAATAAGGGTGATATTTGCTTATTTTCTGTCTGAAAAGATAATTCTTCTCACTAAGCAGATTTTATGTTAGAGTGTTTTACTTGTTTTAAGTGTTTTGGTCCTAAATGATCTCAGTAAGATATTAATGCTTGTTCCTGAGATTTGATGACCTATATTGAGTAAAACATGCTTGAAACTAGAATATCAACTGTTGCAAAGCTGTGTCATTCAAAACCAGATGGAACAATCACAAGGCTTCTTTCAGATGCAAAAGCCTGCGGAACACTACAGAACTCAGCAAACACATTTGGAATCTCAAAGACAATAATGTTGAATATTCAATAACATGGCAAATTCTTGCACCCAGCACACCTTACAACAGTGGTAATACAAGGATGCAACCTATGCTTAAAAGAGAAACTGTTTATTATATACCGTCCAGACTTGTCATCCCTCAACAAGCGCAGCGAAATTGTATCAGCATGCCGTCACAGAAGGAAACACCTCCTAGGTAACACATGAGCCAATCACCACGCCCCCCACGCCTGCCTGTACTCACCCGCTCTGCCCTATATAAACCATGGTATGTGAATGCTTCCATTACAATCTCCTGAGGATTGAGGAAACCCCTCATGAAACAGGCCTGTAGAGATTAAATAGTCTTGTGATTTTTTCCCCACACATACATATCATTATGTCAAGATAATGGCACTAGCATTTACTTCATTTAAGATTATTTGTTTTTTCTACCAAGAAAAGTGCACTTGTTATTAGTGAGAATATACTCATTTTAAGGTATTTTTGGGGTTCATTGAGGTTAGCTAATTTGACTTGTTTTGGAAAGTCTTGACAAGCCAAATTTTCTTGTTCTATTGGCAGATCATTTTGCTTAGATCAAGTAAAATGCCCCTAATTTTATGTATTTTTTTCCATGTTTTTGAACACTGACTTTATAGCATGTCAGCATATTTCAACCAAGACGAACAGACGTGTCATGAAGTGCATCCTCACCGTTCATCGTCAACAAATATTGCCGCCATTAGACTCGAACACATTCCGTCACATTGTTGTTCTGCCTCCCCTAATGCACTCTTCCAAGATTGATAGCACCTGGAGCGCCACCGTCTCCAGTTGAGTGCATTGTTTTGTCCTTCCTCTACACTTTGATCATGTGTGTTTGTTTTTCTGACTGTAATGAGGAGTCATTCTCCTTCAAATCCCCGACGGTGGTCTGCTCCAGACAACAACACATCTCTTGAAGAACAGCGACGCTTTCATTTTGTCGCTTCAAAGTTGACCCAATTGTAGGTCGGATTGTTTCAAACTTCAACGCACCTTATCTTTTTTCTCTGCTTTTTACTTTGTGGTCTTTTTTTTTTTTTTTTTTTTTTTGCAGTAAAATTTTCCGGTACATAAAATTTTCCGGTACATAAATTTTAGAATAATAATTTTCCCATATATTAGCCGCTCTGGACTATACATCGCAGATATATACGTTGTGAAATGAGTTATTTACACAGAAATATTTTCTAAATGTTTATTTACATACCTTAAAGGCCTACTGAAATGAAATGTTTTTATTTAAACGGGGATAGCAGATCCATTCTATGTGTCATACTTGATCATTTCGCGATATGGCCATATTTTTGCTGAAAGGATTTAGTAGAGAACAACGACGATAAAGTTCGCAACTTTTGGTCGCTGATAAAAAAAAGCCTTGCCTGTACCGGAAGAAGCGTGACGTCACAGGCTGAAGGACTCCTCACATTTCCCATTGTTTACACCAGCAGCGAGAGCGATTCGGACCGATAAAGCGACGATTACCCCATTAATTTGAGCCAGGATAAAAGATTTGTGGATGAGGAACGAGAGAGTGAAGGACTAGAGTGCAGTGCAGGACGCATCTTTTTCCGCTCTGACCGTAACTTAGGTACAAGCTGGCTCATTGGATTCCACACTTTCTCCTTTTTCTATTGTGGATCACGGATTTGTATTTTAAACCACCTCGGATACTATATCCTCTTGAAAATGAGAGTCGAGAACGCGAAATGGACATTCACCGTGACTTTTATCTCCACGACAATACATCGGCGAAGCACTTTAGCTACGGAGCTAACGTGATAGCACCGGGCTTAACTGCAGATAGAAACAAAAGAAATAAACCCCTGACTGGAAGGATAGACATAAAATCAACAATACTATTAAACCATGGACATGTAACTACACGGTTAATAATTCTCAGCATGACAAAGCTTGACAATGCTGTTGCTAACGACGCCATTGAAGCTAACTTAGCAACGGGACCTCACAGAGCTATGCTAAAAACATTAGCTATCCACCTACGCCAGCCAGCCCTCATCTGCTCATCAACACCCGTGCTCACCTGCGTTCCAGCGATCGACGGAGCGGCGAAGGACTTCACCCGATCATCGATGCGGTCGGCGGCTAGCGTCGGATAGCGCGTCTGCTATCCAAGTCAAAGTCCTCCTGGTTGTGTTGCTGCAGCCAGCCGCTAATACACCGATCCCACCTACAGCTTTCTTCTTTGCAGTCTCCATTGTTCATTAAACTAATTGCAAAAGATTCACCAACACAGATGTGCAGAATACTGTGGAATTTTGCGATGAAAACCGAGCTTTTTGTATTGGATACAATGGTGTCCGAATACTTCCGTTTCAACCATTGACGTCACGCGCATACGTCATCATACATAGACGTTTTCAACCGGAAGTTTAGCAGGAAATTTAAAATTGCACTTTATAAGTTAACCCGGCCGTATTGGCATGTGTTGCAATGTTAAGATTTCATCATTGATATATAAACTATCAGACTGCGTGGTCGGTAGTAGTGGCTTTCAGTAGGCCTTTAATTGTTTCCAAACGGTGTTGTTAACACGGCAGTCAAACGGCTGATCAAACAAAACAGAAGCGGAAGCTAGCTCTCCAAGCAGCGAAACAGACTCGATAACTTTACGGCGACGTTTTGGGGAATTTACTGAGGGATTAGCGCAGGCCTGGGCAATTATTTTGACTCAGGGGCCACAAAAAATGTTATCTAGGGGCCGGTATATCTAGTACAAAACCTCACAATAATGTCTGATTGAATGCTAGAAACATTACGACAGACCGCCTTAAAAAACGTAATGGAATTTTAAATTTTTCTATGAACGATAAAACACTGAATATTGACAAAATATGAACGTCACACCCCTTTTCGATCGACATATTTTACAATCAAAATGCAACAAACAGTGACATATGAACGCGAAGGGATCAATAAAGTACTTTCTATTCTATTCTATTCTATTCTATTCTATTCTATTCTATATATCACTAAGCTTTAGAACTTTGTTGTGAAAATCTCCTGTGGAAACGCTTCCCGCCCACACTGCTTGGTGCCTCATCTGAGCTGCTGTGACGTAGATTACCATAGTAACTAATTAGAGGACCATAGTAACTAATTAGATTACCATAGTAACTAATTAGAGGACCATAGTAACTAATTAGATTACCATAGTAACTGGTATGTCATCCATAAGTGCAGATTCCAACCATTGAAATACTGTATAGTTAAAGACTTAAGGTCATTAGAAAACATGACTGCACATCATAATGGCAGCTACACTTTACATCTTAAAGATCTAAAAAAATTATTTGGGAATGTCCGGAGGGAGGAAGACACGGCACAAGAACCAAGCGTGCAGTTTTTTAACAAAGGTTTTAATCATTCAATTGGTTTAACACAATTCTTCTCCCCCAGAACGTGACTTTTCAGTCACGTCCGTATCCTCTCCTCACATCTGCTCCCGGCCGCTTGCTGTTAAAGGCAACAGATGATTAGAGTAACACGTACCACCTGTGAAATCTAATCACCTGCCAGCTGTGTCTCGCCGTCAGCACATGTTATTAGTAGTAAATATGTCTCTGCCCGACGGTGCTCGTCCTCAGCACCCTGGACAGCGGCGGTGACTTTTGCTCCTACAGGCAGCGCTGACTACACCTCCCTCCACAATGCCGTTGTAAGGTGATGATACTAACACAGGCACTCGTGAACGTGTTAGCATGTTAGCTAATGCTCGATTACTTTACGATGGCACGTACAAACACATGCATGAAAACACTCCTACAGACATCGCACGTGGGACGGTTTAGTCAGAAGAAGAAGAAAAAGAAGAAGAAGAGAGACATGTTTACTACTAACAACAGTTGGGTTGCAATCACGTCCTGATTTTAGGCCATGGTCTAGAGTTCCCACTAGGCTTCAGTTTATACTGTTGAGTCTACCAGATTTATTTATTAACACTAAGGATATTTTCTCGATGCTAGCAAATATCACCAAAGATGCCATAATGTGGTCATCCAGCACTTGTCTTTCCTGCGCAACAACAAATAACCTTTTAGTTTGTTATGAAAATGGTGTATTGGACCAACAATCACAATATTTATTACCAGGACTTAACATGACGTTAGTTTATTTGCACAAGCAGCTCTTCTACTTATATCTAGGCATAGCAAGCACACAATAACACAAACTAAAGCCATCTCGTGTCCTTGTTTACGTTTAGTTCTGTTCTCAAACACTACTAATATACTCGAGAATACCCTCGATTACATCACAGAAATGTATAAATGGTTGATTTATATAGGCTAGTAAGGTCCTAGCCTATATAAACCCCTTCAATACATCACAGAAAGTTTCTCAAACAAATCAAATGTTCAAACAAACATTTTCCAAAGTAATTACTGCAGACACACGCATCATGCTCCGATTGTATAAGTGATATTTTTTTTAAAACATTTCGTTTTTTCCCTGACTTTATTACCTTTATGAACCACTTATTTTGTGACTCTATGAAATCTCTTTCCTCTCTCTCTATTTGAACGGCTGGAACGCCCAAGAACAGAACGGCAATATGACATTTTCTGCTAAAATTCCACACTCATTCTCACTTGTTTTAATGCCACGCTCAAGCTGTTCAACCATCGAGTCAATTAAGAAAAACAGATGTGACGTCATACAGTAGGAAAAG
>NC_084743.1:59257697-59265197 GCF_033978785.1 Entelurus aequoreus | reverse complement strand
ATGCTGGTTCTAGCTGTTGGGTTGTTTCTGGTTTTACATTTTATTTGTTTTTATTATGTTTTTATTATTATTATTATTATTATTATTTTATTATTACTATTTTTTTTAATTTTTTTTAATTTTTTTACATTTTTTTTAATTTTTTTTAATTTTAAAATTTTTTTTTTTTTTTTTTTAATTTATTTTTTATTTGTATTTATTTTTTTACACTGTGGCACTTTGAGGTTGTTTGCTCAACGTAAAGTGCTTTTTACAAATAAAATCTATTATTATTATTATTATTATTATTACTACTATTAGTGGAGCAGCAGCACGCACAATCATGTGTGCTTACGGACTGTATCCCTTGCAGACTGTATTGATATATATTGATATATAATGTAGGAACCAGAATATTAATAACAGAAAGAAACAACCCTTTTGTGTGAATGAGTGTAAATGGGGGAGGGAGGTTTTTTGGGTTGGTGCACTAATTGTAAGTGTATCTTGTGTTTTTGATGTGGATTTAATAAAAAAAAACAAAAAACAAAAAAAAACAAAAACAAAAAAAAAACGATACCGATAATAAAAAACCGATACCGATAATTTCCGATATTACATTGTAAAGCATTTATCGGCCGATATTATCGGACATCTCTAATTTATAACACAGAAAAGACAATGAACATTATTACAATACAAAGGACTAATACAAACAGCAATAGCACTATTGATAATGAATAATAACAATAATTACCTCGATTATCAACAACACAATTGTTTTAAATGTAACAGTACTAGTGTTGTCCCGATACCAATATTGATACGGCTGGGTTTACGCAGCTTTCTGCGCCGTTCCTTCTCCCGGGATGCAAACGGACGACTCAGGACATGACTTGCAGGTAGGAACATCATTTAATCTTGAAAATCAACGAAGCACCAAAAAAACGGAAAAAAACAGATCGCACTGGATGCTAGCTTAGCACTTAGCAAGGACTAGAGACAGGAATACCCAGGTATCAGTGGCGGGACGCAAACAAAGAAGCCAGGACGAGTGACCGGCAAAGGCAGGCTTAAATAGTGTCTCTGATTGGAAACAGGTGAGCGTCCCGAACACAAGAGGCAGGTGAAAATGGTACGTAACCATGGTGACTAAACAAACTCAAGGGTGCACAACAACAGGAACTAAGGGAGTCCAAAACTAACAGGAAACACAAAACCTGATCCGGACCACGGATCATGACAAATATTGCCGGTACGAAAATGTATTTTGATACTTTTCGATATTTTTCTAAATAAAGGGGACCACAATAAAATGCATTATTGGCTTTGTTTTAGCAAACAATCTTACGGTACATTAAACATATGTTTATTATTGCAAGTTTGTCCTTAAATTAAATAGTGAATATACTAGACAACTTGTCTTTTAGTAGTAAGTAAACAAACAAAGGCTCCTAATTAGGGATGTCCGATAATGGCTTTTTGCCGATATCCGATATTCCGATATTGTCCAACTCTTTAATTACCGATACCGATATCAACCGATACCGATATCAACCGATATATGCAGTCATGGAATTAACACATTATTATGCCTAATTTGGACAACCAGGTATGGTGAAGATAAGGTACTTTTTAAAAATAATAATAAAATAAGATAAATAAATTAAAAACATTTTCTTGAATAAAAAAGAAAGTAAAACAATATAAAAACAGTTACATAGAAACTAGTAATTAATGAAAATGAGTAAAATTAACTGTTAAAGGTTAGTACTATTAGTGGACCAGCAGCACGCACAATCATGTGTGCTTACGGACTGTATCCCTTGCAGACTGTATTGATATATATTGATACCGGTATATAATGTAGGAACCAGAATATTAATAACAGAAAGAAATGGGGGGAGGGAGGTTTTTTGGGTTGGTGCACTAATTGTAAGTGTATCTTGTGTTTTTTATGTTGATTTAATAAAAAAATAAAGATAAAAAAAACCCGATACAGATAACAAAAAAACGATACCGATAATTTCCGATATTACATTTTAACACATTTATCGGCCGATACGATATTATCGGACATCCCTACTCCTAATTTATCTGCTGATGTATGCAGTAACATAATGTGTCATTTATCATTCTATTATTTTTTCAACATTATCAAGGACAAGCGGTAGAAAATGATTATTAATCTACTTGTTCATTTACTGTTAAAATCTGCTTACTTTCTGTTTTAACATGTTCTATCTACACTTCTGTTAAAATGTAATAATCACTAATTCTTCTGTTGTTTGGATACTTTACAGTAGTTTTGGATGATACCACAAATTCAGGCATCAATCCGATACCAAGTATAAAACATTGATCATAATTGAAGTCCTCGTGTGTCCAGGGACGTATTTCCCGAGTTTATAAACATAATATACATTTTAAAAAAACGAAAAAAGATTTTGTGATGCTAAAAAATATTGATGTAATCATGGTAGTATCGACTGGATACGCTCCTGTACTTGGTATCATTACAGTGGATGTCAGGTGTAGATCCATCCATGGCGTTTGTTTACATTGTGACGCCAGTGAGCTATTGTATCCTCCTACGATGTGTAGCGAAGCATGTTTAGCTATTCCTCGTCCTGCAGTGATAATGGTACTTGTAAGAAACGAGCTAGCCATGTCTCAAAGCAGTGTTATAGCTTCACCTTTATCGCTAGTTTTTAAGCCAAAATGCGTCCGTTTTCCCTTTTCTGTCTACACACTGTGTCTGCTTGTAAGTACTCTGTGATTGTGCGCTGCCGAACATGCTCCTCTGCTCGTAAAACCAGCAATGACACCACGTGACGACGACGCGCCGCCATGCCCGTTAAAAAAAAGGGACGGGGGTTGGACCGGTACTTTTTTGAGGCGGTATAGTACCGAATATGATTAATTAGTATCGCGGTATTGCACTAATACCGGTATACCATACAACCCTAAACAATACATGTATGTAATGATAACTTGAAATACAAAAGAACGCAGATAAACGGAGGGTAGGAAAGATAAGCGAACTGTATTAACCTTGTAGATTGTTATAGTAACAATAGGTTATTAGTATTTATACCACTTTTTTTTTTTTTTTTTTTTTTTTGAACAATGATTAGAGCTAATGTCATCATTATTGCCGAGCAACATCAGGTCCCTTTAAGCATTGTAACAATAAATTCATAAATACATAATAATGACAATAAAAATGTAGTGTGACTGTAAATAATTACATTTATATAGTTATATAATATAATAATAATTATATAATATGATATATAATATAATGATGTACTATAATATGCTTTAAAAAAACAAAAAACGTTTATTAATGTTTAGCAGACCTAATGTTGCCATCATTACTGTTTTCATGTCTGAATAACAAGTGTGTGTATCCATCCATCCATTTTTTACCGCTTGTCCCTTTTTTTGGGGGGAGGTAGTTATTTTATAATATCATATATAATGTTTGCAATGCTTAGAAGACCTAATGTTGCCATCATTACTGCCCTATAAGGTCCCTTTAAGCATTGTAAGAAGAAAATAAATGAAAATAGTAACAATAAATATATAGTGTGACTGTAAACAATTTCTTCGATATATTTGTACAATATAATAATGATATTATATCATTTATAATGATATAATATGAAATATAATACATTGCTTGGATTTATATAAATCTATATACTGTAAATAAACAATTAAAAACATTTTTTTTTACAATGCTTCGAGGACCGGATGTTGCCATCATTATTGATACTTATATTTGTATGATTACATTGTCAAATAAAAATGACATAATATGTAAATATGTAAATTATGTTAAATATGTATATAATGTTTATATTGAAATAAATCGATATAAATCCAAGATTATTTTTTTTTACAATGCTTAGCGTGAATAATTATATTTATATGAATATAATATTAAGTAATAATTATATAATATAATATATAAATATGTATATTATTTACTGTATGATATATTTTTGTAATGCTTGGATTTAAACAAATCTGTATACATCTAATATTATTTTTTACAATGCTCACAGGACCTAATGTTGCCATTATGACTGATGAACAAGTAACTGTTAATAATAATTTTAAAGAAAAAGTAAAGCCTTATTTTTTTGTTATATTTATTTTTTTAATAAAATATTTTTGTTTATTCCTCCATGTTTTTTCCAGTATATATCACACATAACCGTGTTGCGTAACACCTTCTTCCCCGACATACTTAATGTATTTATTTGCTGCCCTAATTAATTCTCTGAGGGTGTTGACTCATTATTATTCAAACCTACAGTATCAACTGCATGATTTTACCCTTTCCTCGTGACTCGATGAAATACACCATGTTTCGGCACAATCGCGTAAAATGCCACACAGCATATATAAAAAAAAAGAAAGAAAAAAAAAGTAATTTCCAGGGCCTTGAGGTAAGATGTGTATCCATGGTAACCATAAACACTGACGTCTAACCAACTAATGTCACTCTGTCATTGAAAAGCTACATTTTCCTACAAATTATGATTGATGATAACCATAGATTGTTTTCTTACACAGTCAATGGTAATACAAGAAGAATTATTCAACGTTCAAAATTAGCCACACCCTTTTTACATGTACATTGGTTATGGGTCTATCGTAAACGAGCCGTTTTTTTCTTCTCTCTCTCTCTCGTCTTTTTATGTTTTAGCAGTCAAATTGTGTGATTGTGTAAGTGTGGGCTTAAGGTTGTCCCGAAACAACTTTTCCACCTCCGATACAAATATCGGAGCCTTGTGTATTGGCCGATATCGATATCGATCTGGTATGATATCAGCACAAATCACACACACTTGAATGTGTTTGTAGTATGGAACTGGACAAAAAAGGTGAAATTAGTCAAATACAGAACTATGTTGAAGTGAAGTGAAGTGAATTATATTTATATAGCGCTTTTCTCTAGTGACTCAAAGCGCTTTACATAGTGAAAACCCAATATCTAAGTTACATTTAAACCAGTGTGGGTGGCACTGGGAGCAGGTGGGTAAAGTGTCTTGCCCAAGGACACAACGGCAGTGACTAGGATGGCGGAAGCGGGGATCGAACCTGCAACCCTCAGGTTGATGGCACGGCCACTCTACCAACCGAGCTATACCGCCCACGTTGTTGGGTATAAACAAACACTCAACTATTATAAACTGTCTGTAATTGACCTATGCTGTCTTTAAGTTGAAGTGGGGTGAGTAACACCGAGTGGCCACAGTAATTCATTAAGTTAATAATAATAGATGCTATTTGTAAAAAGCACTTTACATTGAGTAAACAACCTCAAAGTGCTAGAGTGTATTAAAAAAAATAAAAATTTAAAAATTAAATGAAAAAAAGATAATGATAAAAAAATAAAAAAATTAAACTAGAACAGCCAAATAGCTAAAACTAGTATGCATATATCTAAAAAAAGGCTTTTTAAAAAAAAGAAGGGTTTTTAAGCCTTTTTTTAAAAGCATCCACAGTCTGTGGTGCCCTCAGGTGGTCAGGGAGAGCGTTCCATAGACTGGGAGCGGCGGAGCAGAAAGCCCGGTCTCCCTTACACAAAACATGATCCGGGCAACTGATGATAACACTTACTGCATCAGCTCATGATGCAGTAAGTGTTATCATCCGTTGCCCGGATCATGTGTTGTTCTGTTAGTTTTGACTACCTCGGTTCTGTTTTGTGCACCCCTAGGTTTGTGTTTCAGTTGCCATGACTGCAGATTCGTGTCACCTGCCTCTGATTAGTGTTCGGGATGCTCACCTGCTCCTGGGCACTAATCAGAGAGCTATTTATTCCCGTTTCTTTCCACAATCAGTCGGGCACACACATATACATACATACACATATATACATCCATACATATACAGTACATGCATATATACACACACATATACACATATATACATATATATATATATATATATATATATATATATATATATATATATATATATATATATATATATATATATATATATATATATATATATAAACCCCGATTCCATATGAGTTGGGAAATGGTGTTAGATGTAAATATAAACGGAATACAATGATTTGCAAATCATTTTCAACCCATATTCAGTTGAATATGCTACAAAGACAACATATTTGATGTTCAAACTGATAAAAAAATTTTTTTTGCAAATAATCATTAACTTTAGAATTTGATGCCAGCAACACGTGACAAAGAAGTTGGGAAAGGTGGCAATAAATACTGATAAAGTTGAGGAATGCTCATCTAACACTTATTTGGAACATCCCACAGGTGAACAGGCAAATTGGGAACAGGTGGGTGCCATGATTGGGTATGAAAGTAGATTCCATGAAATGCTCAGTCATTCACAAACAAGGACGGGGCGAGGGTCACCACATTGTCAACAAATGCGCGAGCAAATTGTTGAACAGTTTAAGAAAAACCTTTCACAACCAGCTATTGCAAGGAATTTAGGGATTCCACCATCTACGCTCCGTAATATCATCAAAGGGTTCAGAGAATCTGGAGAAATCATTGCACGTAAGCAGCTAAGCCCGTGACCTTCCATCCCTCAGGCTGTACTGCATCAATAAGCGACATCAGTGTGTAAAGGATATCACCACATGGGCTCAGGAACACTTCAGAAACCCACTGTCAGTAACTACAGTTTGTCGCTACATCTGTAAGTGCAAGTTAAAACTCTCCTATGCAAGGCGAAAACCGTTTATCAACAACACCCAGAAACGCTGTCGGCTTTGCTTGGCCTGAGCTCATCTAAGATGGACTGATGCAAAGTGGAAAAGTGTTCTGTGGTCTGAAGAGTCCACATTTCAAATTGTTTTTGGAAACTGTGGACGTCGTGTCCTCCGGACCAAAGAGGAAAAGAACCATCCGGATTGTTATAGGCGCAAAGTTGAAAAGCCAGCATCTGTGATGGTATGGGGGTGTATTAGTGCCCAAGACATGGGTAACTTACACATCTGTGAAGGCACCATTAATGCTGAAAGGCTCATACAGGTTTTGGAGCGACATATGTTGCCATCCAAGCAACGTTACCATGGACGCCCCTGCTTATTTCAGCAAGACAATGCCAAGCCACGTGTTATATCAACGTGGCTTCATAGTAAAAGAGTGCGGGTACTAGACTGGCCTGCCTGTAGTCCAGACCTGTCTCCCATTGAAAATGTGTGGCGCAATATGAAGCCTAAAATAGCACAAGGGAGACCCCCGGACTGTTGAACAACTTAAGCTGTACATCAAGCAAGAATGGGAAATAATTCCACCTGAGAAGCTTCAAAAATGTGTCTCCTCAGTTCCCAAACATTTACTGAGTGTTGTTAAAAGGAAAGGCCATGTAACACAGTGGTGAACATGCCCTTTCCCAACTACTTTGGCACGTGTTGCAGCCATGAAATTCTAAGTTAATGATTATTTGCAAAAAAATAAATAAAGTTTATGAGTTTGAACATCAAATATGTTGTCTTTGTAGTGCATTCAATTG
>NC_084743.1:59167697-59255197 GCF_033978785.1 Entelurus aequoreus | reverse complement strand
GGACCAGGCCGTATAATCAAGCCGGCATTAAAAGTGCCGCCATGGCGCTCATTAGTAGGCGGCTGAAGAAAAATGTGGAAGCCGAGGAGAAAGTCGACAGATTTCCCTGCAAACATGTAATATCTGGCTTTCTTAAGAGGCCGCATAAAACCACAAGGTGCGACCACGAACAACAACAACAACAACAACAAAACATCTAAAAGTTAGACAATTACAATAAACCCTGAAAGTTGCAATTAGAGTTTACTTCTGCTTTTTGAGACATTTCAAAACGTGGGAACGGCAAACTTAAAGAGACAAAAATAAATAAATGGCAAACTCCTCTTGGAACCTGAAGCCGTCGATGTCAGATTCACCGTCTTGGATTTATTCCAGCGCGATTGATTGAAGCAAAGACATACTATTCCCCCGGCGGCAACAAAGGGAGGCGTACTGGTACTCCCTCAAAACTTCTGCAGTCTTCCTCCTTCCAAGAGCAGATCGTTGTCTTCAAGGAGGAGCTGTCGCATTCCACTCAGGTTTCCGTGGCAACGTCTTGTCGTGGTAGTATCGTGAGGGGGGGGTTTCCTCATGCCCTAGTACCCTTCCACGATACACTAAAGAGTTGAAAAAAGTACAGTACGGCCTGTGAAAAATACCTGTACATTTTTTTAATGGACACGATGACGCAAGTAAACACACGCATGGAGTACTTACAAGCTGAAACAGTGTGGAGTGAAACTGTAACTGAGTGTACAGCCCCAAACGTTTCTCCTCATGAGCAAAATTGAACTCTGTCTCTGCCTGATTCCTTCTTCTTGTCTTGTGTAATAGACAGTTCGGTGTTTGAACATGACAGATACCAAGTACAAGAGCCGTATATAGTCGACACTAAAATGATTCCAACAATATGTTTTACTATTACAAAATATTTAGTAATTTTTTATTATTATTTAGAAACTCAAGAAATACGTCCCTGGAAACAGGACAACTTTAATTATGACCAATGTATGATCCTGGAATGATGATCCTGGATACAAATAATAAAACGTTAAAATAATTATGTTAAAATAATTATGTTAAAATATGTAATTATGTTAGAATAATTATGTATAAGTTATCACACAACTCCTATGCTTAAAGGCCGTTGCTATAGTTATTATCAATTGTGTTGAAGTTGTACTTTTCTATCCGTGCAAAGGCACACAACTTGTAATCTTCCATTGCGAGTTGTCTCGCATCAGCAGTTTGTTTCCAGACCCGGCCTGCTGACAGCCAAGGACGGACATCGAGTACCTCGACGCAGACAAAACAGAGACAGGGCAAAATCACGAGTGTCGGCACATTTCCATTCTGACTAATCATATATTGTGTCTACTGGGGTTGCTTGCATTACCCCTCCCTTCAGAAGCAGCCTCAGTGATGTTAACTAGGGAACTCCCCAATAAATAGAGGAGCACGTGGGACTGTACCTTAGAGCGTAGGGTGAAACTGTAACTGAGTGTACAGCCCCAAACGTTTCTCCTCATGAGCAAAATTGAACTCTGTCTCTGCCTGATTCCTTCTTCTTGACTTGTGTAATAGATAGTTCGGTGTTTGAACCTGACAGATACCAAGTACAAGAGCCGTATATAGTCGACACTAAAATGATTCCAACAATATTTTTTACTATTACAAAATATTTAGTCATTTTTTATTATTATTTAGAAACTCAAGAAATACGTCCCTGGACACAGGACAACTTTAATTATGACCAATGTATGATCCTGGAACTATGATCCTGGATACAAATAATAAAACGTTAAAATAATTATGTTAAAATAATTATGTTAAAATATGTAATTATGTTAGAATAATTATGTATAAGTTATCACACAACTCCTATGCTTAAAGGCCGTTGCTATAGTTATTATCAATTGTGTTGAAGTTGTACTTTTCTATTCGTGCAAAGGCACACAACTTGTAATCTTCCATTGCGAGTTGTCTCACATCAGCAGTTTGTTTCCAGACCCGGCCTGCTGACAGCCAAGGACGGACATCGAGTACCTCAACGCAGACAAAACAGAGACAGGGCGAAATCACGAGTGTCAGCACATTTCCATTCTGACTAATCATGTATTGTATCTACTGGGGCTGCTTGTATTACCCCTCCCTTCAGAAGCAGCCTCAGTGATGTTAACTAGGGAACTCCCCAATAAATAGAGGAGCACGTGGGCTGTACCTTAGAGCGTAGGGTGAAACTGTAACTGAGTGTACAGCCCCAAACGTTTCTCCTCATGAGCAAAATTGAACTCTGTCTCTGCCTGATTCCTTCTTATTGTCTTGTGTAAAAGATAGTTCGGTGTTTGAACCTGACAGATACCAAGTACAAGAGCCGTATATAGTAAACACTAAAATGATTACAACAATATTTTTTACTATTACAAAATATTTAGTCATTTTTTATTATTATTTAGAAACTCAAGAAATACGTCCCTGTACACAGGAAAACTTTAATTATGACCAATGTATGATCCTGGAACTATGATCCTGGATACAAATAATAAAACGTTAGAAACATAAAAAATACAAACCCCAAAACCAGTGAAGTTGTCACGTTGTGTAAATGGTAAATAAAAACAGAATACAATGATTTGCAAATCCTTTTCAACTTATATTCAATTGAATAGACTGCAAAGACAAGATATTTCACGTTTGAATTGGAAAACATTTCTCAACCAGCTATTGCAAGGAATTTAGGGATTACACCATTTACGGTCCGTAATATCATCAAAAGGTTAAGAGAATCTGGAGAGATCCCTTCACGTAAACAATGGTATTATGGACCTTCGATCTGACATCAGTGTGTAAAGGATATCACCACATGGGCTCGGGAACACTTCAGACAACCACTGTCAGTAACTACAGTTCGTTGCTACATCTGTAAGTGCAAGTTAAAACTCTCCTATGCAAAGCGAAAGCCATTTATCAACAACACCCAGAAACACTGCCGGCTTCGCTGGGCCTGAGCTCATCCAAGATGGACTGATGCAAAGTGGAAAAGTGTTCTGTGGTCTGACGAGTCTACATTTCAAATTGTTTTTGGAAACTGTGGACGTCGTGTCCTCCGGAACAAAGAGGAAAAGAACCATCCGGATTGCTTTAGGCGCAAAGTTGAAAAGCCAGAATCTGTGATGGTATGGGGGTGTATTAGTGCCCAATACATGGGTAACTTACACATCTGTGAAGGCGCCATTAATGCGGAAAGGTACATACAGGTTTTGGAGCAACATATGTTGCCATCCAGGCAACTCTATCATGGACGCCCCTGCTTATTTCAGCAAGACCTGTCTCCCATTGAAAATGTGTGGCGCAATATGAAGCCTAAAATACCACAGCGGAGACTGTTGAACATTTTAAGCTGTACATCAAGCAAGAATGGGAAAGAATTCCACCTGCAAAGCTTCAAAAATGTGTCTCCTCAGTTCCCAAACGTTTACTGAGTGTTGTTAAAAGGAAAGGCCATGTAACACAGTGGTAAAAATGCCCCTGTGACAACTTTTTTTGCAATGTGTTGCTGCCATTAAATTCTAAGTTAATGATTATTTGCAACAAAAAAAGTTCGAACATTAAATAGCTTGTCTATGTAATTGAATATAAGTTGAAAAAGATTAGCAAATCATTGTAGTCTGTTTTTATTTACCATTTACACAACGTGCCAACTTCACTGGTTTGTGGGTGTTGTACTTGCAATAACAGGAGGGGGCCAACTTCCCACAGGTCATGCAGAAGCCACATCGCAAGATTATCTTCAATTTCCTTTCAATCGTGTCCTGGAGGAAAACAATTGGAGTTCCAAACAAAGAGTGAGAAATCTCCCAAAAAGAAGCTATTTTGGTGCACAGACTGTACAAAATGCGTCTCCATCTCTTTGTCACGTTTCTCGTGTATCGTTAAAAAGTGGCAGTTTTTTCTTCACACTCATTTGTCCACTGGACCACACAACAAGACGGCAAGGCGGTGCGGCAGATGCGGTGGACGTTCTGCACCAGCGGAGAACAACATTGCAGTTGGCCTGCTCGGCATGGAACAGAATGGCTCGGCACGCAAACAGAGTGGAGCACAGCGGGGGTGATGACGGCGTCTAAGATCAGGCCATCGCTGTTGCACACGTCGTTACGTGTACAATGCATCCAATTGCATCCACTCGACGGTTCAAACACTTTTCAAGTGTAAAACATACCCACAGGAAGAAAAATATAAAATAACGGCAACAAATCTTCATTTTTCACATAAATCTTCCTTTTCTCCTCATTTTTCCGTGTTTGCTTTTTGGAGCTCAGTTTTGTTTTTTTGTATGTCTATTATTGTTATTGTTGTTATTATTATTTCCATCTGTTAATGATGTCGGCGTATCGATCCGATATCAGCAAAAACAAGAGTGGTCGGATCCCGGACGAGCCCCCAAATATGTTAGACCCAGGCCGGGGGATGCTGAAGTGTAACATTCCATGATTTGTAAACATTAACAAGAAAAAAAAAAGATTTTGATCTAACCGAGAGGTGTCCATACATTTTCCGCCGAAGGTCGCTTAGTAAAAATTTTAAACATGCAGAAGCCATTTAAGATATAAAAATAAAATAAAAATAAAGATTTTAAGCACATATCATCACGCACACACACACACACACACACACACACACACACACACACACACACACACACACACACACACACACACACACACACACACACACACACACACACACACACACACACACACACACACACACACACACACACACACACACACACACACACACACATATAGACATTTATTCATATACACACACATATATATTTTACATTTACACAAATATATACACAAATACACATATATTCACATTTATACACACACACATATATATATATATATATATATATATATATATATATATATATATATATATATATATATATGTATATATATATTTATATATATATATATATACAGTATATATATATATATATATATATATATATATATATATACACATGTATATATATATATATATATATATATATATATATATATATATATATATATATATATATATATATATATATATATATATATATATATATATATATATACATGTATATATATATATATATATATATATATATATATATATATATATATATATATGTACTGTATATATATATATATATATATATATATATATATATATATATATAAATATATATATATACATATATATATATATATATATATATATATATATATATATATATATATATATATATATATATATATATATATATATATATATAAATATATATATATACATATATATATATATATATATATATATATATATATATATATATATAAATATATATATATACATATATATATATATATATATATATATATATATATATATATATATATATATATATATATATATATATATATATATATATATATATATATATATATATATATATATATATATATATATATATATATATATATATATATATATATATATATATATATATATATATATATATATATATACATGCCGAGAGGGACATGCGGTTGAAGATGGATGGATGGATGGTGTACATATAATTAATATAATGGATATGTAATTAATATAATTGGATATTTAAGAGATAGGGTGAGAAGCTCTGCCATCCGGGGGGAGCTCAAAGTAAAGCCGCGGCCAGATGAGGTGGTTCGGGCATCTGGTCAGGATGCCACCCGAAGGGAGGTGTTTAGGGCACGGGGAAGACCCAGGACACGTTGGAAGACTATGTCTCCCGGCTGGCCTGGGAACGCCTCGGGATCCCCCGGGAGGAGCTGGACGAAGTGGCTGGGGAGAGGAAAGTCTGGGCTTCCCTGCTTAGGCTGCTGCCCCCGCGACCCGACCTCGGATAAGCGGAAGAAGATGGATGAATGGATGGATGGATAATTGAGTGCTTTTCTTGCCATTTTGTTGTCTACTTTTTGGTCTGTGGCGTGTAAAAGGAGTAAAACATCAACTCTAACCTTTAGCATGGATCTTTTGTGCGATAGACGCCTGGCCGAGGATACGGAAGGTCATTCTTGTGGGGCGAGGGGGTTCATTCTGAGCAAGTTGCAGGACAAACACGGGCCAAGCTGCTTTCTGTAGGTCTCGGCTAATCCAAAAGACCGAAATCAGTTGGCAGCCCCGCGGCGTCTGGAGCCAACTCAAATCCGCCACGTCTCGCTTGGCTCCGACAAAAGTGGCACGTGCCGCGCCGCGTCGGGTCGGTGCCGCGCGAGCGACTTCGCCGCATTTTGCCGCGATCTCGCCCCAAAATGGAGTACACGCTGCGCTTCGCCGTGGTCTGGTTCTGTCGTGCTGAGGCGAGGTGTGATTTTTCCCCACGGCGGTCTCGGACCACACCGTGCGGGTGTGTTGTGCTGCTGCGCGGAGGAGAGGAAGCTCTGCCAGAGCGCTGAGCTCCACGTGCTCCAGCGGCTGTAACTAAAACATTTTTTAGTGAGACGTCGGGAGGCATAAATATTGGTAGCCAAGTTCAGATTTTCAAAGCTTGGGACGTTGATATTTGCCAAGTGCGGGCCCGCAGGTATTTTTTTTAACAACACCATCCCAATTGGGGACGGCGTGGCGCGGTCGGGAGAGTGGCCGTGCCAGCAAGCTGAGGGTTCCTGGTTCAATCCCCACCTTCTACCAACCTAGTCACAACCATTGTGTCCTTGAGCGAGACACTTCACCCTTGCTCCTGATGGGTCGTGGTTAGGGCCTTGCATGGCAGTTCCCGCCATCATTGTGTGAATGTGTGTGTGTGAATGGATGAATGTGGAAATAGTGTCAAAGCGCTTTGAGTACCTTAAAGCAGTGGTCCCCAACCTTTTTGTAGCTGCGGACCGGTCAACGCTTGAACATTAGTCCCACTGACCGGTGGGGGTTTATTTAAAAAAAACTTGTATTTTTATTTTTATTTTTATTATTATTTTTTTTTTTACATAAATAAATACAATCATGTGTGCTTACGGACTGTATCCCTGCAGACTTTATTGATATATATATTTATATATAATGTATATATTGTGTTTTTTATGTTGATTTCATAGAAGAAGAAAAAAAAACATATATTTTTTTTTTTTATTTTTTATTTTTTTACATAAATAAATACAATCATGTGTGCTTACGGACTGTATCCCTGCAGACTGCATTGATCTATATTGATATATAATGTATATATTGTGTTTTTTATGTTGATTTCATAGAAAAAAAAAAAGAAAAAAAAAATTTTTTTTTAAATTTTTTTTTTTTTTACATAAATAAATACAATCATGTGTGCTTACGGACTGTATCCCTGCAGACTGTATTGATCTATATTGATATATAATGTATATATTGTGTTTTTTATGTTGATTTCATTAAAAAAAAAAAAAAAAAAATCTTTTTTTTTTTTTTTTTTTTTAATTTCTTGTGCGGCCCGGTGGTTGGGGACCACTGCCTTAAAGGTAGAAAAGCGCTATACAAGTATAACCCGTTTAAAGTTAAAGTTAAAGTACCAATGATTGACACGAGGTGTGGCGAAATGATTCTCTGCATTTGACCCATCAATTTGACCCATCACCCCCTGGGAGGTGAGGGGAGCAGTGAGCAGCAGCGGTGGCTGCGCCCGGGAATCATTTTTGGTGATTTAACCCTCCAATTCCAACCCTTGATGCTGAGTGCCAAGCAGGGAGGTAATGGCTCCCATTTTTACAGTCTTTGGTATGACTCGGCCGGGGTTTTGATTTCACGACCTACCGATCTCAGGGCGGACACTCTAACCCAGTGGTGTCAAACATACGGCCCGGGGGCCGGATCAGGCCCGCGAACAGGTTTTATCCGGCCCGCGGGGTGAGTTTGCTAAGTATAAAAATGAGCCGGAATTTTTAAATGAAAGAACCTGTTGTTCTAAATGTGTCCACTAGATGTCGCAATAGCAATTATTTGTATCTTTGTAGATGATGCTACATATGTTCAAAATAAACCACATGATGTTAGTGCATCAGTCGAGGAATATGAGCAAACTACATAAATAACATCCTGTAATTTGATTTTGATATTATTTTTTATCTTGATAGATTGAAAATTAACACCAATGAGTTGACAGAAAATATAAATAACGACAAATAAAGATAGAATACTACTAACCGCAACATGTAAGTGTAAAAAAAAACAACAACCCAACAACATTATGATTTGTACAATTTCAGAATGTGCTTGTTCTATTTTTAAACAAAGAAATCAATCTGAAGTTGTCTTTATTTTTAAGTTATCGTGCTGTGATTTTACCAGTCCGGCCCACTTGGGAGTAGATTTTTCTCCATGTGGCCCCTGATCTAAAATGAGTTTGACACCCCTGCTCTAACCACTAGGCCAGTGGTTCTCAAATGGGGGTACGCGTACCCCTGGGGGTACTTGAAGGTATGCCAAGGGGCATGTGATATTTTTTTTAAATGTCTTTCAAAAGGAACTGTGAAAAGAAATGCAACAATGCAATATTCAGTGTTGACAGCTAGATTTTTTGTGGACATGTTCCATAAATATTGATGTTAAAGATTTCTTTTTTTGTGAAGAAATGTTTAGAATTAAGTTCATGAATCCAGATGGATCTCCATTACAATCCCCAAAGAGGGCACTTTAAGTTGATGATTACTTCTATATGTGTAGAAATCTTTATTAGGGACCGAGTCCCTTTGGGACAGAGGACCCTATTGAATTTCTAGCGTTTTATTAATATACCGCCGCCTCTTTGAGCTGTAATTTGACCCCCTTAACATGCTTCAAAACTCACCAAATTGGACACACACATCAGGACCCCAAAACTCAAAATTGCGCTCTAGCACCCCCTAGGAAGAAAACAGACAAAACTGCCTCTAACTACCAGTAGGAATGTCGTAGAGACATGAAACAAAAACCTCTATGTAGGTCTCAATTAGACCTATATTTGATACACTGACAACCCTCAGCAAAAATCAACAGAAAGTTTGCAATTCCCCCTTCAAAACAAAAGTTGAGTAAAAACAGTCACCTTTTTTTCAAACATTATCTCCTCTGAGCGCGTTTGTCGTGTCGGCTTCAAATTAGCACAGGAGAGAGATTGAACCCTTCTGATTAAAAGCTGATGAAAGAGTTTTAATTACTGCTCCGGTTTGGATTTTATGAGCCTTCAAAGTCGGTGCTGTCCATCACTGCTTGCAGCTTTAATTTTTTTTATAATTGAATCACTTGTTTATTTTTCAACAAGTTTGTAGTTATTTTTAAATCTTTTTTTCCAAATAGTTCAAGAAAGACCACAACAAATGATCAATATTTTGCACTGTTATACAATTTAATAAATCAGAAACTGATGACATAGTGCTGTATTTTACTTCTTTATTTCTTTTTTTCAACCAAAAATGCTTTGCTCTGATTAGGGGGTACTTGAATTAAAAAAATGTTCACAGGGGGTACACCACTGAAAAAAGGTTGAGAACCACTGCACTAGGCCACTGAGTAGGTAGAGCGCCTTGTTCCGCTACCAACGTTTTGCTACCGGTACCAAAATGTATTTCGATACTTTTCGGTACTTTTCGATACTTTTATACATAAAGGGGACCACAAAAAATGGTATTATTGGCTTTATTTAAGCCAATAATGCCAAAATTAAATTTTATATATATATATATTTTTTTAATATATTGGTTTTATATGTATTTATTTTTGGTTTTTATTCAGTCATTGGTGGAGCTAAGGATAATATTTGAATATTGTTTTTAATATTGTTGTGCAGCACTTTGGAAACATTTTGTTGTTTAAATGTGCTATATAAAGAAAATTGATTGGATTGATTGAAAAACAAATCTTACGTTACATTAAACATTAAAGAAGTCGTTACAGGATCATACATTGTTCATATTCAAAGTACTCATGTGTCCAGGGACGTATTTTCTACGTTTATTTGAAAAAAACTAAAAAAAAAAAAATATCGATGTAATCGTAGTAGTATCGACTAGATACACTCCTGTACTTAAAAGTTAAAGTTAAAGTTAAAGTACCAATGATTGTCACACACACACTAGGTGTGGTGAAATGTGTCCTCTGCATTTGACACATCCCCTTGTTCACCCCCTGGGAGGTGAGGGGAGCAGTGAGCAGCAGCTGTGACCGCGCCCGGGAATCATTTTTGGTGATTTAACCCCCAATTCCAACCCTTGATGCAGGTCCCATTTTTATAGTCTTTGGTATGACTCGGCCGGGGTTTGAACTCACAACCTACCGATCTCAGGGCGGACGCTCAAATCGTTAGCGTTCTAATATTAGCATGCTCACGTTTTGGCTAATTCTGCCTGCGTACAACTGCTCGGTGGCCTAGTGGTTAGAGTGTCCGTCCTGAGATCGGTAGGTCATACCAAAGACTGTAAAAATGCGACCCATTACCTCCCTGCTTGGCACTCGGCATCAAAGGTTGGAAATGGGGGTTAAAATCACCAAAAATGATTCCCGGGCGTGGCCACTGCTGCTGCTAAGTGCTCCCCTCACCTCCCAGGGGGTGAACAAGGGGGATGGGTCAAAAGCAGAGGACAATCATTATGCGAACGTCTCTGCACGTGGTGGGTTCTCCTGACGCCGACAGCTCTTCGGGAGCCCGGTAGACAGGTTGAATCAAGTCTTTTATTGACATACACCAGTATGGTTTTGCTTCCCAACACTATATATTTCGGACTTTTCAGTCCGGCGTGTCTCTGCTTTTCGTGTCTCTCCCTCCGGCTCCAACTCCAACAACGTCTCTCTTGGTCCGGCTGCTGCTAATGAAGGCCACAGGTGATTAGATAACCTACCCCAGCTGGGCAATCTACTCACTTAACTCAGTGTCAAATATTTTGTTACTTGACGAATGGTACCTGTTAGCATGCTAACAATAATATGCTACCTGTTTTTATTTCTATTTTTTTGCAAATTTTGTAGGTATGCTTGACGCATGCTAACGTTAGCAGGCGAGCAGGTACACACCTCAGAGTCATATATTTTGGGCCTTCACGTTTACAGTTAGCATTTTTGTTTTGTGCCACATTCACCCGTTACTCTAAATATGACTTCCAAAATGTTTGTTTCGTCTCATTTTGAGAGTTATTTGAAGAAAAACAACATCCCAGCAACATGGTGTCACAGTTGAGTTATTTTTGCCACACTTTCAACATCCCACGTAAACCTGGGTCATGACAAGCGTGGCTAAAGTAGCGAGGAGAGCTAACATTTCACCAGCGTTGCACATACTTCAGTTTGCAGTGATGTCGTCAATCTCTCTGCAACTTTCTCCTCCGGCTCCAATGGAGTCACCACGTCTGTGCAAACAACAAACTGCAGCAGAGGGACTATCTGGGCGAGTAAAAAAAAAGATGTACTGTATTTTCCGGACTATAAGGCGCACTTAAAACCATTTTTTTCCCCTCAAAACTCGACAGTGAGCCCTATAACCCGGTGCACTTAATGCACGGAATAATTCTGGTTTTGCTTACCGACCTTAAAATTTTTTATTTGGTACATGGTGTAATGATAAGTTTGACCAGTAGATGGCAGTCAAACATAAGAGATATGTGTAAACTGCACTATGATGGCAATTAGGGATGTCCAATAATGGCTTTTTGCCGATATCCGATATGCCGATATTGTCCAACTCTTTAATTACCGATACCGATATCAACCGATACCGATATCAACCGATATATGAAGTCGTGGAATCAACACATTATTATGCCTAATTTGGACAACCAGGTATGGTGAAGATAAGGTACTTTTTAAAAAAAATTGTAAATTAAGATAAATAAATTAAAAACATTTTCTTGAATAAAAAAGAAAGTACAACAATATACAAACAGTTACATAGAAACTAGTAATGAATGAAAATTAGTAAAATTAACTGTTAAAGGTTAGTACTATTAGTGGAGCAGCAGCACGCACAATCATGTGTGCTTACGGACTGTATCCCTTGCAGACTGTATTGATATATATTGATATATAATGTAGGAACCAGAATATTAATAACAGAAAGAAACAACCCTTTTGTGTGAATGAGTGTGAATGGGGGAGGGAGGTTTTTTGGGTTAGTGCACTAATTGTAAGTGTGTCTTGTGTTTTTTATGTTGATTTAATTAAAAACAAACAAAAAACAAAAAAAACGATACCGATAATAAAAAAACGATACCGATAATTTCCGATATTACATTTTAACGCATATATCGGCCTGCCGATATTATCGGACATCTCTAATTATTATGCCTAATTTGGACAACCAGGTATGGTGAAGTTAAGGTACTTTTTAAAAAAATGAATCAAATAAAATAAGATAAATAAATTAAAAACATTTTCTTGAATAAAAAAGAAAGTACAACAATATAAAAACAGTTACATAGAAACTAGTAATTAATGAAAATTAGTAAAATTAACTGTTAAAGGTTAGTACTATTAGTGGACCAGCAGCACGCACAATCATGTGTGCTTACGGACTGTATCCCTTGCAGACTGTATTGATATATATTGATATATAATGTAGGAACCACAATATTAATAACAGAAAGAAACAACCCTTTTGTGTGAATGAGTGTAAATGGGGGAGGGAGGTTTTTTGGGTTGGTGCACTAATTGTAAGTGTATCTTGTGTTTTTTATGTTGATTTAATTAAAAAAAAACAAAAAAAAACGATACCGATAATAAGAAAAACGATACCGATAATTTCCGATATTACATTTTAACGCATATATCGGCCGATAATATCGGCAGGCCGAAATTATCGGACATCTCTAATTATTATGCCTAATTTGGACAACCAGGTATGGTGAAGATAAGGTACTTTTTTAAAAAATGAATCAAATAAAATAAGATAAATAAATTAAAAACATTTTCTTGAACAAAAAAGAAAGTAAAACAATATAAAAACTCTTACATAGAAACTAGTAATGAATGAAAATTTGTAAAATTAACTGTTAAAGGTTAGTACTATTAGTGGAGCAGCAGCACGCACAATCATGTGTGCTTACGGACTGTATCCCTTGCAGACTGTATTGATATATATTGATATATAATGTAGGAACCAGAATATTAATAACAGAAAGAAACAACCCTTTTGTTTGAATGAGTGTGAATGGGGGAGGGAGGTTTTTTGGGTTAGTGCACTAATTGTAAGTGTGTCTTGTGTTTTTTATGTTGATTTAATTTAAAAAAAAACAAACAAAAAAAAACAAAAACGATACCGATAATAAAAAAAACGATACCGATAATTTCCGATATTACATTTTAACGCATATATCGGCCGATAATATCGGCAGGCCATTATTATCGGACATCTCTAATTATTATGCCTAATTTGGACAACCAGGTATGGTGAAGATAAGGTACTTTTTAAAAAAATTAATAAAATAAAATAAGATAAATAAATTAAAAACATTTTCTTGAATAAAAAAGAAAGTAAAACAATATAAAAACAGTTACATAGAAACTAGTAATTAATGAAAATTGCTATGATACGGACTGTATCCCTTGCAGACTGTATTGATATATATTGATATATAATGTAGGAACCAGAATATTAATAACAGAAAGAAACAACCCTTTTGTGTGAATGAGTGTAAATGGGGGAGGGAGGTTTTTTGGGTTGGTGCACTAATTGTAAGTGTATCTTGTGTTTTTTATGTGGATTTAATAAACCACCTCCCCCCCCCAAAAAAACCCCGATACTGATTAAAAAAAAAAACGATACCGATAATTTCCGATATTACATTTTAACGCATTTATTGGCCGATAATATCGGTCTGCCGATATTATCGGTAATGAATGAAAATTAGTAAAATTAACTGTTAAAGGTTAGTACTATTAGTGGAGCAGCAGCATGCACAATCATGTGTGCTTACGGACTGTATCCCTTGCAGACTGTATTGATATATATTGATATATAATGTAGGAACCAGAATATTAATAACAGAAAGAAACAACCCTTTTGTGTGAATGAGTGTGAATGGGGGAGGGAGGTTTTTTGGGTTGGTGCACTAATTGTAAGTGTATATCGTGTTTAATCGTGGATTATCGTGGATTTAATAAAAAAAAAACAAAAAAAAACACCGATACTGATAATAAAAAACCGATACCGATAATTTCCGATATTACATTTTAACGCATTTATCGGCCGATAATATCGGCAGACCGATATTATCGGACATCTCTAATGGCAATATGACTCAAGTAAACAACATCAACATTTCATATGTTCCATTAAAAATATATAGAACATTGAACACAGCGCTCAAAAATGCATCAAAATGTTTTAGTACGACTTTGGTGAGCTATGAAGCCACACCGCTTGATGGATCGTCCTGTGCACACCCCTCCTCGCTGCAGGTCCGCAGGCCACGCCCCCTCACAATCTTGTCTTTGCAGTCTATCCAATTGAATATAGGTTGAAAAGGACTTGCAAATCATTGTTTTTATTTACCATTTACACAACGTGCCAACTTCACTGGTTTTGGGGTTTGTATTTTTTGGTATGAGTAAAAAAAAGTATACGACTAATTATTTTCCATTATTTAGAATTCTGTGTGACGTTCATGATTATTTCATTAGACCTCTTAGGCAGCCGGGGCTGAAAATAGACGGCTGACTCAGCACTGTTGAAAACAAGAGAAACTTTAAGCGTGATAGCCCCTCCCCCTCCCCCTTCCCCTCCACCCACCAAAACAAAGCTTAGTGACCCACACTAAAAACAACCCATAGTGGTCAGAATACGGAATGAAGACGCCTCTCCATTGATCTTCCCCCACCACTCTCCCCGTCCCTGGGAGAAACGCATTAGCCATGTGACAGCCTGCCATGTTTATTTTAAGAGGGGACCCCACTCTTTTTAAAACATGGCTCAGAGCGTCACGTCTGAATTATTAACGCCGCCAACACGTGTTTACAATTCTGACTGAGGACGCTGCGGCCCGCCAAAATAAATCAGGTCAGCTCGCAATAAATAAATATTCGATGACTTCAATCAAAGTTCTGTTTGTTTTTTTATATATAATTTTATATATAATTTGTATATATAATTATAATATATATAATTTTTATATATAATTTTATATATAATAAATATATTAATTATAATTTATATATAATATTAATATGTAGTTATAATTAATTAATTTTACATATAATTTTATATATAATTTGTATATATAATTATAATATATATAATTTTTATATATAATTTTATATATAATAAATATATTAATTATAATTTTTATATAATATTAATATGTAGTTATAATGAATTAATTTTATATATAATTTTATATATAATTTGTATATATAATTATAATATATATAATTTTTATATATAATTTTATATATAATAAATATATGAATTATAATTTATATATAATATTAATATGTAGTTATAATTAATTAATTTTATATATAATTTATATATAAAATAATTCTTCTTATTTCCTCAGAAAAAAACATTACCTTTGTTAATCAAGGATGTCCCAATCCAATACTGATATCGGTACGATATCAGCTAAAAAAAAAAAAAAAAATGGTAAAGTTGGCCGTTTATTGCATTTAAGTCAGGTCATTTACAAAACGTAAACATGGTACGGGGAGCTCGCAGCTACACAACAGCTAAGCACACAAGCTATAAATATGCAATAAGTGTCCTGAATTGAACAATATTGCAGCACATTTGTCAACATAAACAAGTGTTAAATATTCATAGTTGCGTATTACTTACATATGCAAAAGTCTCAAAAGCAGAAGTATCCCGTAACAAACGTGTCCGCGTCATTCAATAAAAATATACATTGCAACATTTGAATAACCTGATCTCTTGCTGACAACTGGCTTACAACTGGTGCGCTAATTGCTAGCCGACATTGCGAGCTGACAACGGGTGCGCTAATTGCTAGCTGACAACTAGCATGCTAATCGCTAGCTGACATCTGGAATTTTAACCGCTAGCTCAAAACTAGCGCACTCATTTCTAGTTGACAACTGGCGCCCTAATTGCTAGTTGAAAACTAGTTCGCTAATCGCTAGCTGACAACTGGCGCGGTAATCGCCGGCTAGCAACTGGTGCACAAATTGATAGCTGAAAACTAGTTCGCTAATCGCTAGCTGACAACTGGCGCGGTAATTGCTGGCTGACAACTGGCGCACAAATTGATAGCTGAAAACTGGTTCGCTAATTGCTAGCTGACAACTGGTGTGCTAATTGCTAGCTGAAAACTGGCACGCTAACTGCTTGCTTACACCTGATGTTCTAATCACTAGAGGACAATTAGTGTACTAATCGCTAGCTGACAACTGGCACATTAATCGCTAGCTAAAACTAGCTCACTGATTGCTAACTGACAACTGGTGCCCTAATTGCGAGTTGAAAACTGGTTTGCTAATCGCTAGCTGATAACTGGTGCGGTAATTGCGAGCTGACAACTGGTGTGCTAATTGCTAGCATAAAACTGGCACACTAACTGCTGGCTTACACCTGGTGTGCTAATAGCTAAAGGACAATTAGTGTACTAATTGCTAGCTGACAACTGGAATGTTAATCGCTAGCTCAAAACTAGCGCACTAATTTCTAGTTGACAACTGGTGCCCTAATTGCCAGTTGAAAACTAGTTTGCTATTCGCTAGCTGACAACTGGTGCGGTAAGTGCTAGCTGACAACTGGTGTGCTAATTGCTAGCTGAAAACTGGCACGCTACCTGATGGCTTTACGCCTGGTGTGCTAATCGCCAAAGGACAATTAGTGTACTAATCGCTAGCTGACAACTGGAATGTTAATCGCTAGCTCAAAACTAGCACACTAACTTCTAGTTGACAACTGGTGCCCTAATTTCTAGTTAAAACTAGTTCTCTAATCGCTAGCTGACAACTGGTTTGATAATTGATAGTTGACAACTGGTGTGCTAATTGGTAGCTGAAAACTGGCACGCTAACTGCTGGCTTACGCCTGGTGTGCGCTAGAGGACAATTAGTGTACTAATCGCTAGCTGAGAACTGGCACGTTAATCACTAGATAAAACTAGGGCACTAATTGCTAACTGACATAACGTACGCTATTTGCTAGTTGAAAACTAGTTTGCTAATCCCTAGCTTTGCATGGCATGCTAACTTCTGGCTTACACCTGGTGCGCTAATCACTCGAGGACATTCAGTGTACTAATCGCTAGCTGATAAATGGCAAGTTAATCGCGACCTAAAAACTAGCGCACTAATTTCTGGCTGACAACAGGTGCACTAATTGCGAGTTGACAACTGACGCGCTAATCGCTAGTTGAAAACCAGTCCGCTAATCGCTAGCTGACAACTAGTCACTGATCAGTGAGAGTGACAGCCAATCAGGTGACAGCATCAACTATCAAGTTTGGTTGCATGGCGGTTGATTCTCTGCATGGAGTGAGAATAGAAAGTCAAAATAAAGAAATGATGCAAGGCAAGAGCGCTAACACCACACCACCTCAGCTCACCCTTTAGAGCACAGCTGCAACTTCCTAGTCCTTCTCAGGTTTCTTTATTTTTACATTTTCACACTTTTCTTACACTTTATGAAGCATTTCTTACATATTCCTTATTCTTGCACCTTCATTTTTGGATCTTATTGTTAAATGTCGAATGTGATTTGACTATTTTGTTGACATTGTTTGTTTTCCATGCTGGTGTTGACATTTCCTTCCTGCCTTGACATTTGAGGGGATTATAATCAGAGGACGTTTACATTTGAAATGTTTTCTTTTTTTTTTTTTTTTTTTTCTCAATCCAGACCTGCACAAGGAGTCGAGAGAGTGACAGGCGATGTCGTTGACAAGACCCCCTGCCGTGACGCGCACACAGCTGCTTGGCTCCAATGCCAATTACAGGCGCAGTCATAATTGCCCACTTAGCGTAAACTCATGCAAGGGAAATGACTGAATTTTGTAGGAAAATTCCTACAATTTGTGGTTTGTCTTTAACAACGTGTGTTACACCTGCGGTTTTAGTATTCACTAATTAGAGTATTTGTCTTATATAAGCTCTTAAGGCCCAAGCTGTTTGTTTACATGCTTTTTTTAAAATTTCTCTTTACTATTTGGGTTTATTGGACCCTAATTAGAATAAAAACTAAGAATCATCTTTTGATATGATGTACTTAGTCCATAAGTACACAAACGTGTACGTCCTGTTTAGTGACATGCTAATTCTTATTTTTTAACCTTTTTTTTCTCCAAATTCCATTGTATGTTGTACTCTTCTGATACCACCAGATGGCAGTATAAGTGTCCACATAAGTGGCCATAAGACCCCAATTCAGTAGTGTACACAATTTTGGAAATAAGAGCTAAAAGGTGCTGTCCACGCATGTGGCCACTAAGCCTTAAGGGGAACTGCACTATTATTTTTATTTTGCCTATCATTTACAATCCTTATAAGAGACAAGAAGACAACAGTTTTTTTTTTTTTTTTTGCATTCTAACATGTAAACACCATCTCGTTCTTGGTAGCTAGCAATGCAGCTAATGGTAGCAATCTAAACCCCAATTTAGTAGTGTACACAAATTTGGAAATAAGAGCTAAAAGGTACTGTCCACGCATGTGGCCACTAAACCTTCAGAGGTATTAAAGGGGAACTGCACTGTTATTTTCATTTTGCCTATCGTTTACAATCCTTATAAGAGACAAGAAGACAACAGTTTTTTGTTTTTTTTTGCATTCTAGCATGTAAACACCATCTCGTTCTTGGTAGCTAGCAATGCAGCTAATGGTAGCAATCTAAACCCCAATTTAGTAGTGTACACAAATTTGGAAATAAGAGCTAAAAGGTACTGTCCACGCATGTGGCCACTAAACCTTAAGAGGTATTAAAAGGGAACTGCACTGTTATTTTCATTTTGCCTATCGTTTACAATCCTTATAAGAGACAAGAAGACAACAGTTTTTTGTTTTTTTTGCATTCTAGCATGTAAACACCATCTCGTTCTTGGTAGCTAGCATTGCAGCTAACGGTAGCAATCTAAACCCCAATTTAGTAGTGTACACACATTTGGAAATAAGAGCTAAAAGGTACTGTCCACGCATGTGGCCACTAAACCTTTAGAGGTATTAAAGGGGAACTGCACTGTTATTTTATTTTGCCTATCGTTTACAATCCTTATAAGAGACAAGAAGACAACAGTTTTTTGTTTTTTTTTGCATTCTAGCATGTAAACACCATCTCGTTCTTGGTAGCTAGCAATGCAGCTAATGGTAGCAATCTAAACCCCAATTTAGTAGTGTACACAAATTTGGAAATAAGAGCTAAAAGGTACTGTCCACGCATGTGGCCACTAAACCTTAAGAGGTATTAAAGGGGAACTGCACTGTTATTTTCATTTTGCCTATCGTTTACAATCCTTATAAGAGACAAGAAGACAACAGTTTTTTGTTTTTTTTGCATTCTAGCATGTAAACACCATCTCGTTCTTGGTAGCTAGCATTGCAGCTAACGGTAGCGATCTAAACCCCAATTTAGTAGTGTACACACATTTGGAAATAAGAGCTAAAAGGTACTGTCCACGCATGTGGCCACTAAACCTTTAGAGGTATTAAAGGGGAACTGCACTGTTATTTTATTTTGCCTATCGTTTACAATCCTTATAAGAGACAAGAAGACAACAGTTTTTTTTTTTTTTTTTGCATTCTAACATGTAAACACCATCTCGTTCTTGGTAGCTAGCAATGCAGCTAACGGTAGCAATCCAAACCCCAATTTAGTAGTGTACACACATTTGGAAATAAGAGCTAAAAGGTGCTGTCCACACATGTGGCCACTAAACCTTTAGAGGTATTAAAGGGGAACTGCACTGTTATTTTTATTTTGCCTATCGTTTACAATCCTTATAAGAGACAAGAAGACAACAGTTTTTTTTTTTTTTTTTGCATTCTAACATGTAAACACCATCTCATTCTTGGTAGCTAGCAATGCAGCTAATGGTAGCAATCTAAACCCCAATTTAGTAGTGTACACAAATTTGGAAATAAGAGCTAAAAGGTACTGTCCACGCATGTGGCCACTAAACCTTTAGAGGTATTAAAGGGGAACTGCACTGTTATTTTTATTTTGCCTATCGTTTACAATCCTTATAAGAGACAAGAAGACAACAGTTTGTTTTGTTTTTTTTGCATTCTAACATGTAAACAACATCTCGTTCTTGGTAGCTAGCATTGCAGCTAACGGTAGCAATCTAAACCCCAATTTAGTAGTGTACACAAATTTGGAAATAAGAGCTAAAAGGTACTGTCCACGCATGTGGCCACTAAACCTTTAGAGGTATTAAAGGGGAACTGCACTGTTATTTTCATTTTGCCTATCGTTTACAATCCTTATAAGAGACAAGAAGACAACAGTTTTTTTTGTTTTTTTTTGCATTCTAACATGTAAACACCATCTCGTTCTTGGTAGCTAGCAATGCAGCTAATGGTAGCAATCTAAACCCCAATTTAGTAGTGTACACAAATTTGGAAATAAGAGCTAAAAGGTGCTGTCCACGCATGTGGCCACTAAACCTTTAGAGGTATTAAAGGGGAACTGCACTGTTATTTTTATTTTGCCTATCGTTTACAATCCTTATAAGAGACAAGAAGACAACAGTTTTTTGTTTTTTTTTGCATTCTATCATGTAAACACCATCTCGTTCTTGGTAGCTAGCAATGCAGCTAACGGTAGCAATTTAATCCCCAATTTAGTAGTGTACACAAATTTGGAAATAAGAGCTAAAAGGTGCTGTCCACGCATGTGGCCACTAAACCTTTAGAGGTATTAAAGGGGAACTGCACTGTTATTTTCATTTTGCCTATCGTTTACAATCCTTATAAGAGACAAGAAGACAACAGTTTTTTTTTTGTTTTTTTTGCATTCTAACATGTAAAAACCATCTCGTTCTTGGTAGCTAGCATTGCAGCTAACGGTAGCAATCTAAACCCCAATTTAGTAGTGTACACAAATTTGGAAATAAGAGCTAAAAGGTGCTGTCCACGCATGTGGCCACTAAACCTTTAGAGGTATTAAAGGGGAACTGCACTGTTATTTTCATTTTGCCTATCGTTTACAATCCTTATAAGAGACAAAAAGACAACAGTTTTTTTTTTTTTTTTGCATTCTAACATGTAAACACCATCTCGTTCTTGGTAGCTAGCAATGCAGCTAATGGTAGCAATCTAAACCCCAATTTAGTACTGTACACAAATTTGGAAATAAGAGCTAAAAGGCACTGTCCACGCATGTGGCCACTAAACCTTTAGAGGTATAAAAGGGGAACTGCACTGTTATTTTTATTTTGCCTATCGTTTACAATCCTTATAAGAGACAAGAAGACAACAGTTTTTTTTTGTTTTTTTTGCATTCTAACATGTAAACACCATCTCATTCTTGGTAGCTAGCAATGCAGCTAATGGTAGCAATCTAAACCCCAATTTAGTAGTGTACACAAATTTGGAAATAAGAGCTAAAAGGTACTGTCCACGCATGTGGCCACTAAACCTTTAGAGGTATTAAAGGGGAACTGCACTGTTATTTTTATTTTGCCTATCGTTTACAATCCTTATAAGAGACAAGAAGACAACAGTTTTTTGTTTTTTTTTGCATTCTAACATGTAAACACCATCTCGTTCTTGGTAGCTAGCAATGCAGCTAATGGTAGCAATCTAAACCCCAATTTAGTAGTGTACACAAATTTGGAAATAAGAGCTAAAAGTTACTGTCCACGCATGTGGCCACTAAACCTTTAGAGGTATTAAAGGGGAACTGCACTGTTATTTTATTTTGCCTATCGTTTACAATCCTTATAAGACACAAGAAGACAACATTTTTTTTTGTTTTTTTTTTTGCATTCTAACATGTAAACACCATCTCGTTCTTGGTAGCTAGCAATGCAGCTAATGGTAGAAATCTAAACCCCAATTTAGTAGTGTACACACATTTGGAAATAAGAACTAAAAGGTACTGTCCACGCATGTGGCCACTAAACCTTTAGAGGTATTAAAGGGGAACTGCACTGTTATTTTTATTTTGCCAATCGTTTACAATCCTTATAAGAGACAAGAAGACAACAGTTTTTTTTTTTTTTTTGCATTCTAACATGTAAACACCATCTCGTTCTTGGTAGCTAGCAATGCAGCTAATGGTAGCAATCTAAACCCCAATTTAGTAGTGTACACAAATTTGGAAATAAGAGCTAAAAGTTACTGTCCACGCATGTGGCCACTAAACCTTTAGAGGTATTAAATGGGAACTGCACTGTTATTTTATTTTGCCTATCGTTTACAATCCTTATAAGACACAAGAAGACAACAGTTTTTTTTGGTTTTTTTTTGCATTCTAACATGTAAACACCATCTCGTTCTTGGTAGCTAGCAATGCAGCTAATGGTAGAAATCTAAACCCCAATTTAGTAGTGTACACACATTTGGAAATAAGAACTAAAAGGTACTGTCCACGCATGTGGCCACTAAACCTTTAGAGGTATTAAAGGGGAACTGCACTGTTATTTTTATTTTGCCAATCGTTTACAATCCTTATAAGAGACAAGAAGACAAGAGTTTTTTTTGTTTTTTTTTGCATTCTAACATGTAAACACCATCTCGTTCTTGGTAGCTAGCAATGCAGCTAATGGTAGCAATCTAAACCCCAATTTCGTAGTGTACACAAATTTGGAAATAAGAGCTAAAAGGTACTGTCCACGCATGTGGCCACTAAACCTTTAGAGGTATTAAAGGGGAACTGCACTGTTATTTTATTTTGCCTATCGTTTACAATCCTTATAAGAGACAAGAAGACAAGAGTTTTTTTTTTTTTTTTTTGCATTTTAACATGTAAACACCATCTCGTTCTTGGTAGCTAGCAATGCAGCTAATGGTAGCAATCTAAACCCCAATTTAATAGTGTACACAAATTTGGAAATAAGAGCTAAAAGGTACTGTCCATGCATGTGGCCACTAAACCTTTAGAGGTATAAAAGGGGAACTGCACTGTTATTTTTATTTTGCCTATCGTTTACAATCCTTATAAGAGACAAGAAGACAACAGTTTTTTTTTGTTTTTTTGCATTCTAACATGTAAACACCATCTCGTTCTTGGTAGCTAGCAATGCAGCTAATGGTAGCAATCTAAACCCCAATTTAGTAGTGTACACACATTTGGAAATAAGAGCTAAAAGGTACTGTCCACGCATGTGGCCACTAAACCTTTAGAGGTATAAAAGGGGAACTGCACTGTTATTTTTATTTTGCCTATCGTTTACAATCCTTATAAGAGACAAGAAGACAACAGTTTTTTTTTGTTTTTTTTGCATTGTAACATGTAAACACCATCTCGTTCTTGGTAGCTAGCAATGCAGCTAATGGTAGCAATCTAAACCCCAATTTAGTAGTGTACACAAATTTGGAAATAAGAGCTAAAAGGTACTGTCCACGCATGTGGCCACTAAACCTTCAGAGGTATAAAAGGGGAACTGCACTGTTATTTTCATTTTGCCTATCGTTTACAATCCTTATAAGAGACAAGAAGACAACAGTTTTTTGTTTTTTTTTGCATTCTAGCATGTAAACACCATCTCGTTCTTGGTAGCTAGCAATGCAGCTAATGGTAGCAATCTAAACCCCAATTTAGTAGTGTACACAAATTTGGAAATAAGAGCTAAAAGGTACTGTCCACGCATGTGGCCACTAAACCTTAAGAGGTATTAAAGGGGAACTGCACTGTTATTTTAATTTTGCCTATCGTTTACAATCCTTATAAGAGACAAGAAGACAACAGTTTTTTGTTTTTTTTGCATTCTAGCATGTAAACACCATCTCGTTCTTGGTAGCTAGCATTGCAGCTAACGGTAGCAATCTAAACCCCAATTTAGTAGTGTACACACATTTGGAAATAAGAGCTAAAAGGTACTGTCCACGCATGTGGCCACTAAACCTTTAGAGGTATTAAAGGGGAACTGCACTGTTATTTTATTTTGCCTATCGTTTACAATCCTTATAAGAGACAAGAAGACAACAGTTTTTTTTTTTTTTTTTGCATTCTAACATGTAAACACCATCTCGTTCTTGGTAGCTAGCAATGCAGCTAACGGTAGCAATCTAAACCCCAATTTAGTAGTGTACACACATTTGGAAATAAGAGCTAAAAGGTGCTGTCCACGCATGTGGCCACTAAACCTTTAGAGGTATTAAAGGGGAACTGCACTGTTATTTTTATTTTGCCTATCGTTTACAATCCTTATAAGAGACAAGAAGACAACAGTTTTTTTTTTTTTTTTTGCATTCTAACATGTAAACACCATCTCATTTTTGGTAGCTAGCAATGCAGCTAATGGTAGCAATCCAAACCCCAATTTAGTAGTGTACACAAATTTGGAAATAAGAGCTAAAAGGTACTGTCCACGCATGTGGCCACTAAACCTTTAGAGGTATTAAAGGGGAACTGCACTGTTATTTTCATTTTGCCTATCGTTTACAATCCTTATAAGAGACAAGAAGACAACAGTTTTTTTTTTGTTTTTTTTGCATTCTAACATGTAAACACCATCTCGTTCTTGGTAGCTAGCATTGCAGCTAACGGTAGCAATCTAAACCCCAATTTAGTAGTGTACACAAATTTGGAAATAAGAGCTAAAAGGTGCTGTCCACGCATGTGGCCACTAAACCTTTAGAGGTATTAAAGGGGAACTGCACTGTTATTTTCATTTTGCCTATCGTTTACAATCCTTATAAGAGACAAAAAGACAACAGTTTTTTTTTTTTTTTTTGCATTCTAACATGTAAACACCATCTCGTTCTTGGTAGCTAGCAATGCAGCTAATGGTAGCAATCTAAACCCCAATTTAGTACTGTACACAAATTTGGAAATAAGAGCTAAAAGGCACTGTCCACGCATGTGGCCACTAAACCTTTAGAGGTATAAAAGGGGAACTGCACTGTTATTTTTATTTTGCCTATCGTTTACAATCCTTATAAGAGACAAGAAGACAACAGTTTTTTTTTGTTTTTTTTGCATTCTAACATGTAAACACCATCTCATTCTTGGTAGCTAGCAATGCAGCTAATGGTAGCAATCTAAACCCCAATTTAGTAGTGTACACAAATTTGGAAATAAGAGCTAAAAGGTACTGTCCACGCATGTGGCCACTAAACCTTTAGAGGTATTAAAGGGGCACTGCACTGTTATTTTTATTTTGCCTATCGTTTACAATCCTTATAAGAGACAAGAAGACAACAGTTTTTTGTTTTTTTTTGCATTCTAACATGTAAACACCATCTCGTTCTTGGTAGCTAGCAATGCAGCTAATGGTAGCAATCTAAACCCCAATTTAGTAGTGTACACAAATTTGGAAATAAGAGCTAAAAGTTACTGTCCACGCATGTGGCCACTAAACCTTTAGAGGTATTAAAGGGGAACTGCACTGTTATTTTATTTTGCCTATCGTTTACAATCCTTATAAGACACAAGAAGACAACAGTTTTTTTTGTTTTTTTTTTGCATTCTAACATGTAAACACCATCTCGTTCTTGGTAGCTAGCAATGCAGCTAATGGTAGAAATCTAAACCCCAATTTAGTAGTGTACACACATTTGGAAATAAGAACTAAAAGGTACTGTCCACGCATGTGGCCACTAAACCTTTAGAGGTATTAAAGGGGAACTGCACTGTTATTTTTATTTTGCCAATCGTTTACAATCCTTATAAGAGACAAGAAGACAACAGTTTTTTTTGTTTTTTTTTGCATTCTAACATGTAAACACCATCTCGTTCTTGGTAGCTAGCAATGCAGCTAATGGTTGCAATCTAAACCCCAATTTCGTAGTGTACACAAATTTGGAAATAAGAGCTAAAAGGTACTGTCCACGCATGTGGCCACTAAACCTTTAGAGGTATAAAAGGGGAACTGCACTGTTATTTTTATTTTGCCTATCGTTTACAATCCTTATAAGAGACAAGAAGACAACAGTTTTTTTTTGTTTTTTTTGCATTCTAACATGTAAACACCATCTCATTCTTGGTAGCTAGCAATGCAGCTAATGGTAGCAATCTAAACCCCAATTTAGTAGTGTACACAAATTTGGAAATAAGAGCTAAAAGGTACTGTCCACGCATGTGGCCACTAAACCTTTAGAGGTATTAAAGGGGCACTGCACTGTTATTTTTATTTTGCCTATCGTTTACAATCCTTATAAGAGACAAGAAGACAACAGTTTTTTGTTTTTTTTTGCATTCTAACATGTAAACACCATCTCGTTCTTGGTAGCTAGCAATGCAGCTAATGGTAGCAATCTAAACCCCAATTTAGTAGTGTACACACATTTGGAAATAAGAGCTAAAAGTTACTGTCCACGCATGTGGCCACTAAACCTTTAGAGGTATTAAAGGGGAACTGCACTGTTATTTTATTTTGCCTATCGTTTACAATCCTTATAAGACACAAGAAGACAACAGTTTTTTTTGTTTTTTTTTTGCATTCTAACATGTAAACACCATCTCGTTCTTGGTAGCTAGCAATGCAGCTAATGGTAGAAATCTAAACCCCAATTTAGTAGTGTACACACATTTGGAAATAAGAACTAAAAGGTACTGTCCACGCATGTGGCCACTAAACCTTTAGAGGTATTAAAGGGGAACTGCACTGTTATTTTTATTTTGCCAATCGTTTACAATCCTTATAAGAGACAAGAAGACAACAGTTTTTTTTGTTTTTTTTTGCATTCTAACATGTAAACACCATCTCGTTCTTGGTAGCTAGCAATGCAGCTAATGGTTGCAATCTAAACCCCAATTTCGTAGTGTACACAAATTTGGAAATAAGAGCTAAAAGGTACTGTCCACGCATGTGGCCACTAAACCTTTAGAGGTATTAAAGGGGAACTGCACTGTTATTTTATTTTGCCTATCGTTTACAATCCTTATATGAGACAAGAAGACAAGAGTTTTTTTTTTTTTTTTTTTTGCATTCTAACATGTAAACACCATCTCGTTCTTGGTAGCTAGCAATGCAGCTAATGGTAGCAATCTAAACCCCAATTTAATAGTGTACACACATTTGGAAATAAGAGCTAAAAGGTACTGTCCATGCATGTGGCCACTAAACCTTTAGAGGTATAAAAGGGGAACTGCACTGTTATTTTTATTTTGCCTATCGTTTACAATCCTTATAAGAGACAAGAAGACAACAGTTTTTTTTTGTTTTTTTGCATTCTAACATGTAAACACCATCTCTTTCTTGGTAGCTAGCAATGCAGCTAATGGTAGCAATCTAAACCACTTTAAAAATGTATTTCTAAACGTCAACAATACGTCATTGTTCCAAACTGTAGCAACATTGTTATTGTAAGAGGGAACACCGAGGAACTATTTTTCTGGCGTAGTAACACATCGGCGTGCTACGGTATTAGCGGTAAAATCTAACTACGGAAAGAGATAAGCTAGCTTCTACGTCAGCACGGAATGCGTTTGAGTTTTTTACACCAATCTGTACTGAACACATGAACAATCATATTACAGTGTCTGTAAAGTAGTATTTCATGTTTTGTTTGTACACAGCTAGCAAGACAGTGTATGTACTGTAGTTGTAATAACATCATAATTACTATAAAGTGTGACTCACTCGATGGACAGTTGTCTGTTTGGTCAACAAAGCCAGGGACGTTTTTTCCCGGTTTATTTTGGTAAGCACTCCATTTATGTCGTCGGGTCAAATTCCACATTTTGCTGTCACTTTCACCTCGCTCTCTCGGCTTCCGTCTGCTCCGACGTTTCACTCTTCCTTCGTGCTTTCTTCTACAAGCAGAGGTTCATCCTCAGTATATTCAGCATCAAAAAGATAAGGTCGTGAATACTCATTTGTCCAAAAAAATTGTCGTTTTCGTTTGTTTGTTACCGAATCATGCCATGATTGGAAAACACGCTCCCGTTTGTTTCCGGAAGTAGGAACACACATTTGTGGACAGAAGTCGGAAGTGTGTTGCTATGGAAACAAAATCAATGCTATGATTAAAATGATCCAAATACGGTACCGAGACAACTGTAATATCTATTAATAGAACATATTTACAGTAGAGATGTCCGATAATATCGGCCTGCCGATATTATCTTTTTTATTCAAGAAAATGTTTTTAATTTATTTATCTTATTTTATTTTATTCATTTTTTTAAAAAGTACCTTATCTTCACCATACCTGGTTGTCCAAATTAGGCATAATAATTAGAGATACCGATATTATCGGCCGATATATGCGTTAAAATGTAATATTGGAAATTATCGGTATCGTTTTTTTAATTATCGGTATCATTTTTTTTTTTTTTTTTTTTTTTTTTTTTTTAAATTAAATCAACATAAAAAACACAAGATACACTTACAATTAGTGCACCAACCCAAAAAACCTCCCTCCCCCATTTACACTCATTCACACAAAAGGGTTGTTTCTTTCTGTTATTAATATTCTGCTTCCTACATTATATATCAATATATATCAATACAGTCTGCAAGGGATACAGTCCGTAAGCACACGTGATTGTGCGTGCTGCTGGTCCACTAATAGTACTAACCTTTAACAGTTAATTTTACTAATTTTCATTCATTACTAGTTTCTATGTAACTGATTTCATATTGTTTTACTTTCTTTTTTATTCAAAAAAATGTTTTTAATTTATTTATCTTATTTTATTTTATTAATTTTAAAAAAAAGGACCTTATCTTCACCATACCTGGTTGTCCAAATTAGGCATAATAATGTGTTAATTCCACGACTGCATATATCGGTTGATATCGGTATCGGTAATTAAAGAGTTGGACAATATTGGAATATCGGATATCGGCAAAAAGCCATTATCGGACATCCCTAATTTACAGAATATTGTGACACCGTTTTCAGCCCTAATTCCATTTGCAAAAAGCCAAAAAACATATTGTTTTAAAAAGGTGCTTCCATCCAAATCCCTGCAATATTAGTTGTTAGTCCATGTAAACATTCTAAGAGTATGATGTTGGGTTTAAAGGGGTACATGGGGGCCCCTTCAGGGTTCTTGTGCATTTCGGGGCAAATACCTGGCGCCACGTCCTTGCAAGGAAGTGTGCTTGCCGTATTACCGTCAGCTCTTTCTGTCTCACGCCAAGACCCAAATAAAGCGACTGAGCGGAGAAACGACATGAGTGCAATCTGTGCGTGGCGACTTAGGATAGGAGGGATAGTTATGGGGGAGTCATAATGTGGGGAAAGGTGGAGCAGGAGGAATAACATGGGAATGTGCGTGTGTGTGTGCGTGTGTGTGTGTGTGTGTGTGTGTGTAAGAGATGAGGCAAAGGAATTACAGAGGGATAGATCCGAGCATGTAGAGAAGAGCTTTTGGCTTTTCTCCGAGGATAAAGCTTTTCTGCCTTGTGCTGCTGAAGCCCACCGTGGAACTGTCCTTGGTGCTGAATTGGCTGTCGGAGGCCCCCTTTTTCTCTGAAGGCTGCGAAGCTTTGGTGCGATTCACGGGGTTAACGATTCAATTCAGAATCAATTCTCGATTCAAAGCGGTTCTCGATGCACAAAACCCAAAAGCCCGCGAAGTCGGCACGTGGTGTAAAAATCCTTAATAGAAACAGAATGCAGTGATTTTCTGGGTGTTGTTGATCGATGGTTTTCGCTTTGCATAGTAGAGTTTTACCTTGCACTTACAGATGTAGCGACAAACTGTAGTTACTGACAGTGGTTTTCTGAGGTGTTCCTGACCCCATGCGGCGATATCCTTTACACACTGATGTCGCTTTTTGATGCAGTAGCGCCTGAGGAATCCAAGGTCCGTGATATCATCGCTTACTTACAGAGATTTCTCCAGATTCTCTGAACCTTTCTTGCCCCACCTTACCTCTCTGAGCTGCTCCACCTCTACGCCCCCACCCGGTCCCTCTGGTCAGCTGATCAGCTGATCCTGGAGGTACCCAAATCAAAGCGCAAGCTTGGAGGGGACAGAGCCTTCTCTGTTGCGGGTCCTAAACTTTGGCTACTTTTAAGACCCTTCTTAAAACCCAATTTTATTCACTGGCTTTTAACCCAGCATGAGCTTTAAACGGTTTTTAACTTTTTTTTAACTGTTTTTAACTTTTTAACTGCTTTTTACCTAACAAATTGTTCTTAGGATAATTTGTATTTGCTTTTTCAATGTGTATTTTACTTCTGTTTTAAATGTTATTTTTTAGTCTGTCCTTTGCCTCTATTTATTTGTGGTGTACAGCCCTTTGTTCTTCAACTGTGGTTGTTTTGAAAGGGTTTTATAAATAAAGTTGGTATGGTATGGTATGATATTACGGGCCATAGATGGGGATATCCCTAAATTCCAAGCAAAAGCTGGTCGAGAAATGTTGTTCTTAAACCGTTGGACAATTTGCTCACGCATTTGTTGACAAAATGGTGACCCTCGCCCCGTCCTTGTTTGTGAATAACTGAGCATTTCATGGAAGCTACTTTTATACCCAATCATGGCACCCACCTGTTCCCAGTTAGCATGTTCACCTGTGGGATGTTCCAAATAAGTGTTTGATGAGCATTCCTCAACTTTCTCCGTCTTTTTGGCCACTTGTGCCAGCTTTTTTGCAACATGTTGCAAACATCAAATTTTAAATGAGCTAATATTTGCAAAAAATAGCAAAGTTTTCCAGTTCAAACGTTAAATATCTTGTCTTTGCAGTCTATTCAATTGACTATAAGTTGAAAAGGATTTGCAAATCATTGTATTCTGTTTTCATTTACCATTTACACAACGTGCCAACTTCACTGGTTTTGGGTTTTATATATTGTGGAGGGGGGCGTGGTCTGCGCGCCTGCCTGTGTGTAAGGACCGGCCTCGAAGCACACAATAAAAATAATATTGCACCTGACTACCGGACTCTCAAGAAGGTCTGTCGCGATCAGGAGAAACCCACAAGAGGGCAACGTCTACATGCCCTTATAGGCTTTTCCATACAGCATGTTTTTAAATTCAAGCATATTATACAGCTGTTTTTAATTGTAATTTAAACTTTCACTTAACATTGTCTGTACAGTTTTTTAAGCGGAAACAAACTATGCAAATTATAATGAATAAATCAGCGGGACAATTATTTAGAAATGAGAGTGCTGGACTTTTTACTTGTACCCATTACTAGAATAAACATTGAATTCAGATGATTAATCCCTGAATAAACGATTTAACATCTCTGGGGGTTCCACAGGGCTGTCTTTTAGGCCAGAACTTATATTGAACGACCCCAAGGTGGGCGACTGTACTTTCCCCCTGTGAGATTCGGACTAATTAAACCAGGGGTGTCCAAATGAGACATCACGCGGATCGCTCCCAAATTAATCTTAAATACCAGGTGGCCTCTGAATGCTACATAAATGCTGCCATCTTGTGGACATTGTGAGTAAATCCCATCAATGACCCTTGAAAGAACTTTGATACAATGGCACAGCATTCACTTATACAACACAATCCAAACAACCTTCCCTAGTCATGGTGCAGGAAAAAATTTTTTTAACTAACATAAAAGCCAAAACACATGGTCACACATAACACACATAACAGTAAGAATAAGAACCCGATACAGGTTGTATTTACAGTATCGCAATACATGTTTTCACGATACCGCGACAGGTGAGGGGATTGCCCAGGTGGTCCTTGTTATCTAATCACCTGTCGCCCTTATTAGCAGCAGCCGGCCCGAGACACGAGGTTGGAGATGCAGTGGGAGCCAGAGAGAGGGAGCAACAAAGAAAAATACATTTTTCGGCTCTCAACATTGATAAAAATAAAACAGTGTTGTACCCTGAAAGTGGGCTCTCGTGGCAGTGTGTGGTGGTCCGAGGAACCCACTAGTGGGCAACCTCTACACCCATAAAAATTAGCATCAAGCTAGCACATATTTTGGAAAGCTGGAGACTTACTTTACTTACATTAGAGCATTTTTTTGAGTCAATTGCCTTTCCCGAAATTCCAGTTATTCCGAAATACCCATTCTCAGTTCAAACTGTTACTACGTCAGCATTTTTCAACCGATCCCAACACCAACCCATTCATATCATCTCGGACAATTGTGCTAGTATCAATATTTTCAATACTTCCTGGTTTTCCCACAGTTCCAGGAATTCCGAAATACCCATTCTTAGTTTAGATGGTCAACATTTTTCAACCGATTCCAACACCAACCCATTCATATCATCTCGGACAGTTGAACTAGTATCAATATTTGAAACAATTCCCTGTTTTCCCGAAATTCCAGGACTTCCAAACTACCCATTCTCAATCCAAACTGATACTACGTCAACATTTTTCAACCGATTCTTACACCAACCCAATAATATCATCAAGGCAATTGGGCTAGTATCAATATTTTTAAAAATTCCTGGTTTTTGCGAAATTCCAGGAACTCTGAAATACCCATTATCAATTCAAACTGTTAATACGTCAAAATTTTTCTTCCAATTCTAACACCAACCTATTCATATCAACTCGGACAATTGTGCTAGTATCAATATTTACAAAACTTCCTGGTTTTCCTGAAATTCCAGGAATTCCGAAATACCCATTCTAAGGTCTGACGGTTAACATTTTTCAACCGATTCCGATACCAACCCATTCATATCATCTCGGACAATTGTGCTCGTATCAAAATTTCAAAAAATTCCCTGTTTTTCCGAAATTCCAGGACTTCCAAACTACCCATTCTCAATCCAAGCTTTTACTACGACAACATTTTTCAACCGATTCTTACACCAATCCGATAATATCCTCTAGGACAATTGGGCTAGTATTAACATTTACAAAACTTTCTAGTTTTCCCGAAATTCCAGGAATTCCGAAATACCCATTCTAAGGTCAGACGATTAACATTTTTCAACCGATTCCAACACCAACCCATTGAAATTATCTCGGACAATTGTGCTCGTATCAATATTTCAAAAAATTCCCTGTTTTCCCCGAAATTCCAGGACTTCCAAACTACCCATTCTCAATCCAAACTGTTACCATGTCAACATTTTTCAACTGATTCTTACACCAATCCAATAATATCATGTAGGACAATTGGGCTAGTATCAATATTTTCAAAAATTCCTGTTTTCCCCAAATTCCAGGAGATTCTGAAATACCCATTCTCAATCTAAACTGTTACTATGTCAACATTTTTCAACCAACTGCAACACCATTCCATTCATATCATCTCGGACAATTGTGCTAGTATCAATATTTTCAAAAAATCCCGTTTCCCTGAAATTCCAGGAGATTCCGAAATACCCATTTTCAATTCAAACTGTTACTACATCACCATTTCTCAACCGATTCTAACACCAACCCTATAATATAATCTAGCACAATTGGGCTGGTATCATTATTTTCAAAAATTCTCAGTTTTCCCGAAATTCCAGGAATTTCAAAATCCCCATTCTCAGTTCAAACTGTTACTACATCAACCTTTTTCAACCAATTCTAACACCAACCCATTCATATCATCTCGGACAGTTGTGTTAGCATCAATATTTTCAAAACTTCCTGGTTCTCCCAAAATTCCAGGAATTCCGAAATACCCATTCTTTGTTCAGACGGTCAACATTTTTCAACCGATTCCAACACCAACCCATTCATATCATTTCGGACAATTGTGGTAGTATCAATATTTTCAAAAATTCCCGTTTTTTTCCCAAAATTCCAGGAATCCCAAAATACCCATTCTCAGTTCAAACTGTTACTACGTCAACCGATTCTAACACCAACCCAATGATATCATCTAGGACAATTGGGCTAGTATCAATATTTTCAAAAATTCCTGGTTTTCGCGAAATTCCAGGAACTCCGAAATACCCATTATCAATTCAAACTGTTCCTGCGTCAACATTTTTCAACCGATTCTTACACCAATTCAATAATATCACGTAGGACAATTGTGCTAGTATCAATATTTTCAAAAATTCCTGGTTTTCGTGAAATTCCAGGAATTCCGACATACCCATTCTCAGTTCAAACTGTTACTACGTCAACCGATTCTAACACCAACCCAATGATATCATCTAGGACAATTGGGCTAGTATCAATATTTTCAAAAATTCCTGGTTTTCGCGATATTCCAGGAACTCCGAAATACCCATTATCAATTCAAACTGTTCCTGCGTCAACATTTTTCAACCGATTCTTACACCAATTCAATAATATCACGTAGGACAATTGTGCCAGTATCAATATTTTCAAAAATTCCTGGTTTTCGTGAAATTCCAGGAATTCCTAAATACCCATTCTCAGTTCAAACTGTTACTACGTCAGCATTTTTCAACCGATCCCAACACCTACCCATTCATATCATCTCGGACAATTGTGCTAGTATCAATATTTTCAAAAAATTCAGTTTTTCACGAAATTCCAGGAGATTCCAAAATACCCATTTTCAATTCAAACTGTTACTATGTCAACATTTTTCAACCGATTCTAACACCAACCCAATATAATAATATAGCACAATTGGGCTAGTATTAATGTTTAAAAAAATCCTGGTTTTCCCGAAAATCCAGGAATTCCGAAATACCCATTCTCAGTTCAAACTGTTACCACGCCAACCTTTTTCAACCGATCCCAACACCAACCCATTCATATCATCTCGGACAATTGTGCTTGTATCAATAGTTTCAAAACTTCTTGGTTTTCCCGAAATTCCAGGAATTCTGAAATACTCATTCTAAGTTCAGACGGTCAACATTTTTCAACCGATTCTTTCATTAATCCAATAATATCATCTAGAACAATTGGGCTAGTATCAATTATTCCAAAAATTCCTGTTTTCCCAAAATTCCAGGAGATTCTGTATTACCCATTCTCAATCCAAACTGTTACTACATCAACCTTTTTCAACCAATTCCAACACCAATCCATTCATATCATCTCGGACAATTGTGCTAGTATCAATATTTTCAAAAATTCCTGTTTTTTTCCCGAAATTCCAGGAATCCCAAAATACCCATTCTCAGTTCAAACTGTTACTACGTCAACCGATTCTAATACCAACCCAATGATATCATCTAGGACAATTGGGCTAGTATCAATATTTTCAAAAATTCCTGGTTTTCGTGAAATTCCAGGAACTCCGAAATACCCATTATCAATTCAAACTGTTCCTGCGTCAACATTTTTCAACCGATTCTTACACCAATTCAATAATATCACGTAGGACAATTGTGCCAGTATCAATATTTTCAAAAATTCCTGTTTTTTGTGAAATTCAAGGAATTCCGAAATACCCATTCTCAGTTCAAACTGTTACTACGTCAGCATTTTTCAACCGATCCCAACACCTACCCATTCGTATCATCTCGGACAATTGTGCTAGTATCAATAATTTCAAAAATTCCTGTTTTTCACGAAATTCCAGGAGATTCCAAAATACCCATTTTCAATTCAAACTGTTACTATGTCAACATTTTTCAACCGATTCTAACACCAACCCAATATAATAATATAGCACAATTGTGCTGGTATCAATGTTTAAAAAAAATCCTGGTTTTCCCGAAAATCCAGGAATTCCGAAATACCCATTCTCAGTTCAAACTGTTACCACGCCAAACTTTTTCAACCGATCCCAACACCAACCCATTCATATCATCTCGGACAATTGTGCTAGTATCAATAGTTTCAAAACGTCTTGGTTTTCCCGAAATTCCAGGAATTCTGAAATACTCATTCTAAGTTCAGACGGTCAACATTTTTCAACCGATTCTTTCATTAATCCAATTATATAATCTAGAACAATTGGGCTAGTATCAATATTTCCAAAAATTCCTGTTTTCCCAAAATTCCAGGAGATTCTGAATTACCCATTCTCAATCCAAACTGTTACTACATCAACCTTTTTCAACCAATTCCAACACCAATCCATTCATATCATCTCGGACAATTGTGCTAGTATCAATATTTTCAAAAATTCCTGTTTTTTTTCCGAAATTCCAGGAATCCCAAAATACCCATTCTCAGTTCAAACTGTTACTACGTCAACCGATTCTAACACCAACCCAATGATATCATCTAGGACAATTGGGCTAGTATCAATATTTTCAAAAATTCCTGGTTTTCGCGAAATTCCAGGAACTCCGAAATACCCATTATCAATTCAAACTGTTCCTGCGTCAACATTTTTCAACCGATTCTTATACCAATTCAATAATATCACGTAGGACAATTGTGCCAGTATCAATATTTTCCAAAATTCCTGGTTTTCGTGAAATTCCAGGAATTCCGAAATACCCATTCTCAGTTCAAACTGTTACTACGTCAACCGATTCTAACACCAACCCAATGATATCATCTAGGACAATTGGGCTAGTATCAATATTTTCAAAAATTCCTGGTTTTCGCGAAATTCCAGGAACTCCGAAATACCCATTATCAATTCAAACTGTTCCTGCGTCAACATTTTTCAACCGATTCTTACACCAATTCAATAATATCACGTAGGACAATTGTGCCAGTATCAATATTTTCAAAAATTCCTGGTTTTCGTGAAATTCCAGGAATTCCGAAATACCCATTCTCAGTTCAAACTGTTACTACGTCAGCATTTTTCAACCGATCCCAACACCTACCCATTCGTATCATCTCGGACAATTGTGCTAGTATCAATAATTTCAAAAATTCCTGTTTTTCACGAAATTCCAGGAGATTCCAAAATACCCATTTTCAATTCAAACTGTTACTATGTCAACATTTTTCAACCGATTCTAACACCAACCCAATATAATAATATAGCACAATTGGGCTAGTATCAATGTTTAAAAAAATCCTGGTTTTCCCGAAAATCCAGGAATTCCGAAATACCCATTCTCAGTTCAAACTGTTACCACGCCAACCTTTTTCAACCGATCCCAACACCAACCCATTCATATCATCTCGGACAATTGTGCTAGTATCAATAGTTTCAAAACTTCTTGGTTTTCCCGAAATTCCAGGAATTCTGAAATACTCATTCTAAGTTCAGACGGTCAACATTTTCAACCGATTCTTTCATTAATCCAATAATATCATCTAGAACAATTGGGCTAGTATCAATTATTCCAAAAATTCCTGTTTTCCCAAAATTCCAGGAGATTCTGTATTACCCATTCTCAATCCAAACTGTTACTACATCAACCTTTTTCAACCAATTTCAACACCAATCCATTCATATCATCTCGGACAATTGTGCTAGTATCAATATTTTCAAAAATTCCTGTTTTTTTCCTGAAATTCCAGGAATCCCAAAATACCCATTCTCAGTTCAAACTGTTACTACGTCAACCGATTCTAACACCAACCCTATGATATCATCTAGGACAATTGGGCTAGTATCAATATTTTCAAAAATTCCTGGTTTTCGCGAAATTCCAGGAACTCCGAAATACCCATTATCAATTCAAACTGTTCCTGCGTCAACATTTTTCAACCGATTCTTACACCAATTCAATAATATCACGTAGGACAATTGTGCTAGTATCAATATTTTCAAAAATTCCTGGTTTTCGTGAAATTCCAGGAATTCCGAAATACCCATTCTCAGTTCAAACTGTTACTACGTCAGCATTTTTCAACCGATCCCAACACCTACCCATTCGTATCATCTCGGACAATTGTGCTAGTATCAATAATTTCAAAAATTCCTGTCTTTCACGAAATTCCAGGAGATTCCAAAATACCCATTTTCAATTCAAACTGTTACTATGTCAACATTTTTCAACCGATTCTAACACCAACCCAATATAATAATATAGCACAATTGGGCTAGTATCAATGTTTAAAAAAATCCTGGTTTTCCCGAAAATCCAGGAATTCCGAAATACCCATTCTCAGTTCAAACTGTTACCACGCCAACCTTTTTCAACCGATCCCAACACCAACCCATTCATATCATCTCGGACAATTGTGCTTGTATCAATAGTTTCAAAACTTCTTGGTTTTCCCGAAATTCCAGGAATTCTGAAATACTCATTCTAAGTTCAGACGGTCAACATTTTTCAACCGATTCTTTCATTAATCCAATAATATCATCTAGAACAATTGGGCTAGTATCAATTATTCCAAAAATTCCTGTTTTCCCAAAATTCCAGGAGATTCTGTATTACCCATTCTCAATCCAAACTGTTACTACATCAACCTTTTTCAACCAATTCCAACACCAATCCATTCATATCATCTCGGACAATTGTGCTAGTATCAATATTTTCAAAAATTCCTGTTTTTTTCCCGAAATTCCAGGAATCCCAAAATACCCATTCTCAGTTCAAACTGTTACTACGTCAACCGATTCTAATACCAACCCAATGATATCATCTAGGACAATTGGGCTAGTATCAATATTTTCAAAAATTCCTGGTTTTCGCGAAATTCCAGGAACTCCGAAATACCCATTATCAATTCAAACTGTTCCTGCGTCAACATTTTTCAACCGATTCTTACACCAATTCAATAATATCACGTAGGACAATTGTGCCAGTATCAATATTTTCAAAAATTCCTGGTTTTCGTGAAATTCAAGGAATTCCGAAATACCCATTCTCAGTTCAAACTGTTACTACGTCAGCATTTTTCAACCGATCCCAACACCTACCCATTCGTATCATCTCGGACAATTGTGCTAGTATCAATAATTTCAAAAATTCCTGTTTTTCACGAAATTCCAGGAGATTCCAAAATACCCATTTTCAATTCAAACTGTTACTATGTCAACATTTTTCAACCGATTCTAACACCAACCCAATATAATAATATAGCACAATTGGGCTAGTATCAATGTTTAAAAAAATCCTGGTTTTCCCGAAAATCCAGGAATTCCGAAATACCCATTCTCAGTTCAAACTGTTACCACGCCAACCTTTTTCAACCGATCCCAACACCAACCCATTCATATCATCTCGGACAATTGTGCTAGTATCAATAGTTTCAAAACTTCTTGGTTTTCCCGAAATTCCAGGAATTCTGAAATACTCATTCTAAGTTCAGACGGTCAACATTTTTCAACCGATTCTTTCATTAATCCAATAATATCATCTAGAACAATTGGGCTGGTATCAATTATTCCAAAAATTCCTGTTTTCCCAAAATTCCAGGAGATTCTGTATTACCCATTCTCAATCCAAACTGTTACTACATCAACCTTTTTCAACCAATTCCAACACCAATCCATTCATATCATCTCGGACAATTGTGCTAGTATCAATATTTTCAAAAATTCCTGTTTTTTTCCCGAAATTCCAGGGATCCCAAAATACCCATTCTCAGTTCAAACTGTTACTACGTCAACCGATTCTAACACCAACCCTATGATATCATCTAGGACAATTGGGCTAGTATCAATATTTTCAAAAATTCCTGGTTTTCGCGAAATTCCAGGAACTCCGAAATACCCATTATCAATTCAAACTGTTCCTGCGTCAACATTTTTCAACCGATTCTTATACCAATTCAATAATATCACGTAGGACAATTGTGCCAGTATCAATATTTTCCAAAATTCCTGGTTTTCGTGAAATTCCAGGAATTCCGAAATACCCATTCTCAGTTCAAACTGTTACTACGTCAACCGATTCTAACACCAACCCAATGATATCATCTAGGACAATTGGGCTAGTATCAATATTTTCAAAAATTCCTGGTTTTCGCGAAATTCCAGGAACTCCGAAATACCCATTACCAATTCAAACTGTTCCTGCGTCAACATTTTTCAACCGATTCTTACACCAATTCAATAATATCACGTAGGACAATTGTGCCAGTATCAATATTTTCAAAAATTCCTGGTTTTCGTGAAATTCCAGGAATTCCGAAATACCCATTCTCAGTTCAAACTGTTAGTAAGTCAGCATTTTTCAACCGATCCCAAAACCTACCCATTCGTATCATCTCGGACAATTGTGCTAGTATGAATATTTTCAAAAATTCCTGTTTTTCACGAAATTCCAGGAGATTCCAAAATACCCATTTTCAATTCAAACTGTTACTATGTCAACATTTTTCAACCGATTCTAACACCAACCCAATATAATAATATAGCACAATTGGGCTAGTATCAATGTTTAAAAAAATCCTGGTTTTCCCGAAAATCCAGGAATTCCGAAATACCCATTCTAAGTTCAGACGGTCAACATTTTTCAACCGATTCTTTCATTAATCCAATAATATCATCTAGAACAATTGGGCTAGTATCAATATTTCCAAAAATTCCTGTTTTCCCAAAATTCCAGGAGATTCTGAATTACCCATTCTCAATCCAAACTGTTACTACGTCAACCTTTTTCAACCAATTCCAACACCAATCCATTCATATCATCTTGGACAATTGTGCTAGTATCAATATTTTCAAAAATTCCAGTTTTTTTTCCGAAATTCCAGGAATCCCAAAATACCCATTCTCAGTTCAAACTGTTACTACGTCAACCGATTCTAACACCAACCCAATGATATCATCTAGGACAATTGGGCTAGTATCAATATTTTCAAAAATTCCTGGTTTTCGCGAAATTCCAGGAACTCCAAAATACCCATTATCAATTCAAACTGTTCCTGCGTCAACATTTTTCAACCGATTCTTACACCAATTCAATAATATCACGTAGGACAATTGTGCCAGTATCAATATTTTCAAAAATTCCTGGTTTTCGTGAAATTCCAGGAATTCCGAAATACCCATTCTCAGTTCAAACTGTTACTACGTCAGCATTTTTCAACCGATCCCAACACCTACCCATTCGTATCATCTCGGACAATTGTGCTAGTATCAATATTTTCAAAAATTCCTGTTTTTCACGAAATTCCAGGAGATTCCAAAATACCCATTTTCAATTCAAACTGTTACTATGTCAACATTTTTCAACCGATTCTAACACCAACCCAATATAATAATATAGCACAATTGTGCTAGTACCAATGTTTAAAAAAAATCCTGGTTTTCCCGAAAATCCAGGAATTCCGAAATACCCATTCTCAGTTCAAACTGTTACCACGCCAACCTTTTTCAACCGATCCCAACACCAACCCATTCATATCATCTCGGACAATTGTGCTAGTATCAATAGTTTCAAAAAGTCTTGGTTTTCCCGAAATTCCAGGAATTCTGAAATACTCATTCTAAGTTCAGACGGTCAACATTTTTCAACCGATTCTTTCATTAATCCAATTATATAATCTAGAACAATTGGGCTAGTATCAATATTTCCAAAAATTCCTGTTTTCCCAAAATTCCAGGAGATTCTGAATTACCCATTCTCAATCCAAACTGTTACTACATCAACCTTTTTCAACCAATTCCAACACCAATCCATTCATATCATCTCGGACAATTGTGCTAGTATCAATATTTTCAAAAATTCCTGTTTTTTTTCCGAAATTCCAGGAATCCCAAAATACCCATTCTCAGTTCAAACTGTTACTACGTAAACCGATTCTAACACCAACCCAATGATATCATCTAGGACAATTGGGCTAGTATCAATATTTTCAAAAATCTGTTTTTTTCCCGAAATTCCAGGAATCCCAAAATACCCATTCTCAGTTCAAACTGTTACTACGTCAACCGATTCTAACACCAACCCAATGATATCATCTAGGACAATTGGGCTAGTATCAATATTTTCAAAAATTCCTGGTTTTCGCGAAATTCCAGGAACTCCGAAATACCCATTATCAATTCAAACTGTTCCTGCGTCAACATTTTTCAACCGATTCTTACACCAATTCAAAAATATCATCTCGGACAATTGTGCGAGTATAAATATTATTTTTAAATTCCCGTTTTTCCCCGAAATAATTTATTTTAAGGCGCGGCGACTTGTATTTTATTTTGTAATAGTAGTAGTAGCGACTTCCTTGTTCATGTACGCCATCTGGTCAACTTCCTTTGTTTTCATTTTATTGAATTGTGCAAACATGCGTGTTTAAAAATCACATTTCGATCCGATTTGTTCCACTTTGGCCATGCAGTGTAAACACATTCTAAATGGAGAACAAACGCTGTATCAATTGGTACGTGCGCCGGACGTGACGTCATTCGGCATTGTTTAGCGTCCGGTATACAACACGGTAACGACGTTTATAAGTCAGAAAAGAAGAAAACGACATTAAAAGAGGACAAAAATACAATAAAATAACTCATCCACACCCCCTGGTGGCAAATAGTACCAATGCGGCAATTCTCGCCCCACTAATGCCAGCGTCCACGCACTATAGTAGACTCGGCCATGTCACGTGACGCTTTATTCATCATGACGAATTGTGCTTAAAAAAAAAAAAAAAAAAAAAAAAAAAGTCCTGAGTTCCAGAAGCCGCGCACGCGCACACCGTTGCTGCTGGGTGGGCGCGCATCGGCTCCCGGGACAAAAAGCCGCACGCGTCCGCACTGTGCGCGTGCGCGTGGAAGTAACCGCAGGCGCGGCCGACAGCGAGGATGATGCTCTTCTGCGCGGGAGCGTCCGATCTTCAGCCCGGTTAAAAAAAAAAAGGGGAATTATCTTTTCGACTCCGTATCAGACGCCGACATCTGTCTCACGCCACGCCGCGGACGGACAGACAGGTCAAGACAAAGTCACTTAATTGTGTGCGGGTTTTTTTTTTTTTTTTTCTTTTTTTTTTTTTCCTGTCTTGCGTCGAGGAGGTGATATCGCGCCACGCGTGGATTCAAGTGTGCAGCCCGGACAGGCGCGCACCAAAAGGGGGAAAAAGATGTTGCCAAACTCTCCCTTAATCGCCTCTTAGGTTATTTTGTCGCCGATTATTCGCCGGTCAGATGGCCGATTAAAAGGCGGGGAAAGGGCGCGCGCGTGGAGACCGGATGAGCGCGCCGGTTTAGCGACGTTTCCTCCCACCCGCGGACCGTGAGTGGGACCGGGTGGGTTCCCTCCGTGGCTCCTTCGTCTGGACTCAAACGGACCTAAAGGGGGGACCTAAAAACCTGACCGAGAGTGGAATTATTTCACGCGTGGAATTGTGCGCCTGGCGGGAGTGGACGGACGCGGAGGACGCAGGAGACTCGCAGGTACGTGAGGTGGTCTTGGCGCATTCATGCTCTGCAAGTGGGAAGGCATTTTATTTTATTTTATTTTATTTTATTTTATTTTATTTTATTTTATTTTATTTTATTATTTTAAAAATATGCACTGAGTGGATTATGGAGAAAATGCAGATGTGTGCGTCTGAGTTGAGCAGGATTTAGAAGACACTATGAAATAAGTTGGACCGGACTAGACTGAAGGACTTGAGATAAGGACAAGGTGGGCAAGGTGGACAAGGTGGACAGGGTGGACAAGGTGGACTGGGTGGACAGGGTGGACAAGGTGGACTGGGTGGACAAGGTGGACAAGGGGACAGGGTAGACAGGGTGGACAAGGTGGACAAGGTGGACAGGGTGGACAAGGTGGACTGGGTGGACAGGGTGGACGAGGTGGTCAAAGTAGACAAGGTGGACAAGGTGGACAGGGTGGACAAGGTGGACTGGTGGACAGGGTGGACAGGGTGGACTGGTGGACAGGGTAGACAAGGTAGACAAGGTGGACAAGGTGGACTGGTGGACAGGGTGGACAAGGTAGACAGGGTGGACAAGGTGGACTGGTGGACAGGGTGGACAGGGTGGACAAGGTGGACAGGGTGGACAGGGTAGACAAGGTGGACAAGGTGGACTGGTGGACAGGGTGGACATTATGGACAGGGTGGACAAGGGGACAGGGTAGACAGGGTGGACAAGGTGGACTGGTGGACAGGGTGGACAACGTGGACTGGTGGACAGGGTGGACATTATGGACAGGGTGGACAAGGGGACAGGGTAGACAGGGTGGACAAGGTGGACAATGTAGACAAGACAAGATGGACAAGGTGAACAAGGTGGACAGGATGGACAGGGTAGACAAGGTGGACAAGGTGGACAAGGTGGACTGGTGGACAGGGTGGACATAATGGACAGGGTGGACAAGGGGACAGGGTAGACAGGGTGGACAAGGTGGACTGGTGGACAGGGTGGACAAGGTGGACAATGTAGACAAGACAAGATGGACAAGGTGAACAAGGTGGACAGGGTGGACAGGGTAGACAAGGTGGACAAGGTGGACTGGTGGACAGGGTGGACATTATGGACAGGGTGGACAAGGGGACATGGTAGACAGAGTGGACAAGGTGGACAATGTAGACAAGACAAGATGGACAAGGTGAACAAGGTGGACAGGATGGACAGGGTGGACAAGGTGGACAAGGTGGACTGGTGGACAGGGTGGACATAATGGACAGGGTGGACAAGGGGACAGGGTAGACAGGGTGGACAAGGTGGACTGGTGGACAGGGTGGACAAGGTGGACAATGTAGACAAGACAAGATGGACAAGGTGAACAAGGTGGACAGGGTGGACAGGGTAGACAAGGTGGACAAGGTGGACTGGTGGACAGGGTGGACATTATGGACAGGGTGGACAAGGGGACAGGGTAGACAGGGTGGACAAGGTGGACTGGTGGACAGGGTGGACAAGGTGGACAATGTAGACAAGACAAGATGGACAAGGTGAACAAGGTGGACAGGGTGGACAGGGTAGACAAGGTGGACAAGGTGGACTGGTGGACAGGGTGGACATTATGGACAGGGTGGACAAGGGGACAGGGTAGACAGGGTGGACAAGGTGGACTGGTGGACAGGGTGGACAGGGTAGACAAGGTGGACAATGTAGACAAGACAAGATGGACAAGGTGAACAAGGTGGACAGGGTAGACAAAGTGGTCATGATGGACAGGGTGGACAAGGGGGACAAGGTAGACAAGACAAGGTGGACAAGGTGGACAAGGTGGATGGTGGACAGGGTGGACAGGGTGGACAATGTAGACAGGGTGGACAGGGTGGACAAGGTAGACAAGGTGGAGAAGGTGGACAAGGTGGACAGGGTGGACAAGGTCGACAGGGTGGACAAGGTGGACAGGGTAGACAAGGTGGACAAGGTGGACAAGGTGGACAGGGTGGACAAGGTCGACAGGGTGGACAAGGTGGACAGGGTGGACAAGGTGGACAAGGTGGACAAGGTGGACAGGGTGGACAAGGTCGACAGGGTGGACAAGGTGGACAGGGTGGACAAGGTGGACAAGGTGGACAAGGTGGACAGGGTGGACAAGGTCGACAAGGTGGACAAGGTGGACAAGGTGGACAAGGTGGACAGGGTGGACAAGGTGGACAAGGTGGACAAGGTGGACAGGGTGGACAAGGTGGACAAGGTGGACAAGGTAGACAAGACAAGGTGGACAGGGTGGACAAGGTGGACAAGGTGGACAAGACAAGGTGGACAGGGTGGACAAAGTGGTCCAGGTGATCCTGGTGGACAAGGTGGACAAGGTGGACAAGACAAGGTGGACAGGGTGGACAAAGTGGTCCAGGTGGTCCTGGTGGAAAAGGTGGACAAGGTGGACAAAGTGGTCCAGGTGGTCCTGGTGGAAAAGGTGGACAAAGTGGTCCAGGTGGTCCTGGTGGAAAAGGTGGACAAGGTGGTCCAGGTGACGCAGAGATGCGTATTGGAGTGTGCAGGTGCAGGACCTGGCATCTACTCCTGCTGTGCCCGTGCGAGCCACGCAGGATTTATGGTGCCGCTGCACCCAAGTCAGTGTTGCTGTGTCAGCTCATCAGGTTCCACCTGACAGGGCCTCCATTTGCATTTTCATGGGCTTCGCCGCCATAAAACAACATTTTAATTCATGTCGGGATAGCCATCGACGGGAAATACCCAGCCGGAGATTTTATGGTAAACATTCTGGCGACATCCTTTTTTGCCGTAAAATACCAGTGGTCATTTGACAGTAAAGACAGTCGATTTTACGGTGACTTTCTTACGACTGAGCCGGCAGGTTTTTATTTTATTTTTAATTTTTTTCAACAGTTCAATTTATATTATTGCACTGTAAACAGAGACAAGATTTTACGGTAAAATAGCAGCTCAGTCGCCTGAATTTTACTGTAAAACTACAGCGGTGCTGTTTTTCAATTTACAGTACTGCACTGTAAAAACGACAGTCGATTTTACCCTGAATTTCAATGTAAAAACAACAGTCAATTTACAGTAATGCACTGTAAAAAAAACGTATTTATCGATACTCAAAACCCCCCAAAAAACTAGCGGTCGCCTGAATTGTACAACAAAAACAACAGCGGTACCGTTTTTCCATTTACAGTAAAGCACTGTAAAAACAACGACATCAACGACTAGCAGCTCAGTTACCAGAATTCTACCGTAAAAATAACAGTGGTACCGTTTTTTTTTAAATTTACAGTAATGAACTGTAAAAACAACGACAACCACGACCGGCAGCTCAATCACAAGAATTTTACTGTAAAAATGACAGTGGTACTGTATTTAATTTACAGTAATGCATGTTTTAAAAACATAGATTTATTGATGAATAAACTAGCTGCTCAGTCGCCTGAATTCTACTGTAAAAACAACGGTGGTACAGTTTTTTTCCATTTACAGTACTGCACTGTAAAAACGACAGTCGATTTTACGATAAAAAAAACAACAAAAAACTGGCAGCTGATCACCTGAGTTTTAGTGTAAAAATAATAGTCAATTTACAGTACTGCACTGTAAAAACGTCAGTCAATTCTACGGTAAAAAAAAAAACTGGCAGCTGATCACCTGAACTTTAATGTAAAAATAATAGTCAATTTACAGTACTGCATTGTAAAAATGACAGTTGATTTTACGGTAAAAAAAAACTGGCAGCTGCTCACCTAAATTTTAATGTAAAAATAATAGTCAATTTACAGTACTGCATTGTAAAAATGACAGTCGATTTACGGTAAAAAAACAAAACCTGCATTTTTATGTAAAAATAACAGTGGGATCATCTTTCAATTTACAGTACTGCACTGTAAAAATGAAGGTCTATTTAACAGTAAAAAAAACCCTGAATTTTAATGTAAAAATAACAGTCAATTTACAGTAATGCACTGTAAAAAACAGATTTATCGATACAAACCCCCCCCCCCCCCCCCCCGCCAAAAAAAAAAAAAGCAGTCACCTGAATTTTACTGTAAAAATGACAGTGGTACAGTTTTTCAATTTACAGTAAAAACAGATTTATCGATGAATAAATTAGCTGCTCAGTCGCCTGAAATCTACTGTAAAAACCACGGTGGTACAGTTTTTTTCCATTTACAGTACTGCACTGTAAAAACGACAGTCGATTTTACGGTAAAAAAAACAACAAAAAACTGGCAGCTGATCACCTGAATTTTAATGTAAAAATAATAGTCAATTTACAGTACTGCACTGTAAAAACGACGGTCGATTTTACAGTAAAAAAAACAACCTGAATTTTTATGTAAAAATAACAGTGGGACCATCTTTCAATTTACAGTACTGCACTGTAAAAATGACGGTCGACTTTACAGTAAAAAAAAAAAAACAACCTGAATTTTAATGTAAAAATAACAGTTAATTTACAGTAATGCACTGTAAAAAACAGATTTATCGATACAAACCCCCTCCCCCAAAAACTAGCAGTCACCTGAATTCTACTGTAAAAATGACAGTGGTACAGTTTTTCAATTTACAGGAATGCATGTTTTAAAAACATAGATTTATCGATGAATAAGCTAGCTGCTCAGTCCCCTGAATTTTACTGTAAAAACCACGGTGGTACAGTTTTTTTCCATTTACAGTACTGCACTGTAAAAAACTGACAGCTATCTATTTTTGTATATATATAAAACTAATATTTTTTTTCATGATTTATTACTTTATTAAGAGTGTTACTACTTCCACATTTCTCAACCGATTCATACTATTCCAAAGTCAAAATGCTCCTGAAAAATGTTAGTCAATTGCTTTTTAACTAATTTTACGTAAAATACACAATGGACGTTATAGTTTTGTCATGTTTATTTTAGTTTATATTTTTAGTCTCACCAGCCTAAATGAAGGCAGAAGTGTAAAGAAATAAAACTAAGGCAGGTAAAATCATTCAAAAATAAGAAACATCAATCCTCAACAAAGCTTCCGAAGCGTCTGTTTTTTTTCATGCGGTTAACTATCTGCACACGATTAGCAAGGGCGGAATAATGCATTTACTGACAGTATTTTCTGACAAAAACATTCAAATTATCCAGGACTTTTCAGTATATCTATTTTTGTATATATATAAAAAAATAAATACAAATAAAATAAAATAAATCATGATTTATTACTTTTTTAAGAGTGTTACTACTTCCACATTTGCCAACCAATTCACACTATTTCAAAGTCAAAATTGTTCTGAAAAATGTTAGTCATTTGCTTTTTAACTAATTTTACGTACAATACACAATGGACGTTATAGTTTTGTCATGATTATTTTAGTTTATATTTTTAGTCTCACAAGCCTAAATGACGGAAGAAGTGTACTCTTAATAATAATAATAATAATAATAATATATTTGATTTGTAAAAAGCACTTTACATTGAGTAAACAACCTCAAATTGCTACAGTGTATTAAAAAAAAAATAAAAAAAAAATGAAATGAAATAAAAAAAAGATAATGAAAGAATAAAAATAAATAAAAACTAGAACAGCCAAATAGCTAGAACTAGTATGCATATATCTAAAAAATAAAGGCTTTTTTAAAAAGAAGGGTTTTTAAGCCTTCTTTAAAAGCATCCACAGTCTGTGGTGCCCTCAGGTGGTCAGGAAGAGCGTTCCACAGACTGGGAGCGGCGGAGTGGATTATCCCTGACCTACTCTGACAGATCATGAGAATCAAAACATTCCACTTATCCAGGACTTTTCAGTATATCTATTTTTGTATATATCAAATTTTTTTTCATGATTTATCATTTTATTAAGAGTGTTACTATTTCCACATTTCTCAACCGATTCATACTATTCCAAAGTCAAAATGCTCCTGACAAATGTTAGTCAATTGCTTTTTGATTAATTTGACGTAAAATGATGTTATAGTTTTGTCTTGTTTATTTTAGCTTGTATTTTCAGTCTCACGAGCCTAAATGACAGAAGAAGTGTAAAGACATAAAACTAAGGAAAGGAAAAGCATTCAAAAAGAGGAAACATCAATCCTCAACAAAGCTTCCGGAGCGTCTGTTTTTTTTCACGCGGTTAACTATCTGCGCACAATTAGCAAGGGCGGAATAATAAATCTGTATATCTATTTTTGTATTTATATATATATATATACTGTACATATATATACTGTATATCATACTTGCCAACCCTCCTGTTTTAGCGGGAGAATCCCGGTATTCAGCGCCTCTCCCGACAACCTCCCGGCAGAGATTTTCTCCCGACAAACTCCCGGTATTCAGCCGGAGCTGGAGGCCACGCCCCCTCCAGCTCAATGCGGACCTGAGACTGAGTGGGGACAGCCTGTTCTCACGTCCGCTTTCCCACAATATAAACAGCTTGCCTGCCCAATGAACGGAGAAGTTAAACAGGACAATACTGCCATCTAATGGATAGCCAACGGAACACTGAAATTCAAGTATTTTTTTTTTGTTCCTATGTAAATAAAATAAATATATATATATATATATATATATATATATATATATATATATATATATATATATATATATATATATATATATATATATATATATATATATATATATATATATATATATATATATACATATATATGTCTTAATTAGATATCCAAAAAATAGTGCTCGATACTGTGGTAGAGCGTAATATGTATGTGTGGGAAAAATCACAAGACTATTTAATCTCTACAGGCCTGTTTCATGAGGGGTTTTCCTCAATCCTCAGGAGATATAAAATACTACTTTTTTTTCATGTTTTTCCTAATAAATTCAGTTTACAAAAAAAAGATAACATTTGAGGCGCTGTGGCTTAGCCTAGCGTATAAAATAAAATATATCTTATATATGTTTTCCTCAATCCTCAGGAGATTTCCTGAGGATTGAGGAAAACCCCTCATGAAACAGGCCTGTAGAGATGAAATAGTCTTGTGATTTTTCCCACACATACATATATATATACATATATATATATATATAGCTAGAATTCACTGAAAGTCAAGTATTTCATACATATATATATATATATATATATATATATATATATATATATATATATATATATATATATATATATATATATATATATATATATATATATATATGAAATATATATGAAATACTCGAGTTGGTGAATTCTAGCTATAAATAACCACCCCCCCAACCACGCCCCCCCCACCCCCCCACCCCCGACCAAGCGCCCCCCCCCCCCCCCCACCGCCTACCCCCCACCTCCCGATATTGGAGGTCTCAAGGTTGGCAAGTATGATATATATATATATATTTTTTTTAAAATCATGATTTATTACTTTATTAAGAGTGTAACTACTTACACATTTCTCAACCCATTCATGCCATTCCAAAAATGATAGTCAATTGCTGATATGCTAACGCTAACGCTTTTTAACTAAGTTTTGCCAGAGTCAAATGTTTAGTTCTTTCAGGCATGCTAACGGTTAGCATCCCGGCCTTTTGTTTTTGCTCACTTTGCGGGTGTACCCCCACATGTTGTTTTACTTGACACTATCTGGCTAGCGTGCTAATTGCTAGCATTTAAGTTCGGCTTTTCAGCATTCATTTCTTGCTGATTATGAAGCCCGATTCCACTGCGAACACCCTTATTACCTGAAAAAAAAAACGGATGCAGACCCGACCTTAACCTTTTGTGCTTGACGGGGTGAATAAAAGAGCTTTGTACTTCAGCCACTTCTCATGCGAGCGCAGACTCTTTTAGCGGAGTCGAAGGACAGATGGAACTTTGGCCATTCTGCTGGCCTACGAAGGTCGATGGTCGATGCTCTAGGAACCAGGGGCACGGGCGCAGAAGGACAATCTGCTTCCTGTCGCGTGCACAGTAAAACGCCGCACACGAGCTACTTGTGGGGGGGGGGGGGGGGAAAAAGGCCCCGTTAAGAAAAGAAAAGCAGTCTCTAAACACTTTATCGGCGGCTGGAAAAGCCGACGGTGCAGAACTCTTCTGTCTGAGCTTCTCTCTCTCTCTCCAGCGAAGTTCAAGGACCAGGGAGGGCGTTCAAATTAACGACATGTAATTAATAGAAGACGCCTAATTTTACCGCGGCTTCTCATCTCACAAACTCCAAGATTGGTTCAATCGGTTGAGTCACCCCTGCAAGTGCTTTAGTGCAGGGGTTCTGCAACCTGCGGCTCCCTGTGGCTTGCCTTTTCACACAAAATGTCAATAAATATTGGCAATTTTATTTGGTTTGTTAATTTTAACGCTACAGCTTTTATTTTGGAGAGTTCTGTGATCTTGCGATATGAAAATGAAGCAATAGTATGGTGTTTCTTTTAGCGGTCGACACCCGGAACAAATTGTGTGTCTGTGAAAGGGGCGAACCTGTGGGAATGCTGCGGAAAGGAACTGAGGATGCGCAGTTCAATCCGTGTGTTTAAATAAAAGTAAAACTATAAGACTATGAATAAGTAGAGAGATGTGCTGTGAGTAGTAATAAGTACGACCGATAGACATGGAAGATGACACTATCATGTTTATATACCTATACCAGTGTTTCCCATAAACTGCCAAGATACCTGTGGCGGTGGGGGCGTGGCTATGGGCGTGGTCACCATGACATCATCGAGTAATTTGCATAATTTACTACAATGATATGATTTTCTCTAAAAAAAATATGGACACATATATGTGTCTATATGTGTGTCTAAATTTCTGTCTATATGTGTCCATATGTGGGTCTATAAGTGTATATATATGTGTGTCTTTATATGTGTCTATATGTGTGTGTAAAGGTGTCTATAAGTGTGTCTATAAGTAGTTCTATATGTGTAATAATGTGTCTATATGTGTGTCTATATATGTATCTATACTGTATGTGGGTCTATTAGTGTCTATATGTATGTATATGTGTGTCTCTATGTGTCTGTATGTGTGTCTATATGTATCTACATTTGTGTCTATATGTATCTATATGTGTGTCTATATGTGTCTATGTGTGTGTCTATATGTATCTATATGTGTGTCTATATGTCTCTATAACTGTGTCTATAAGTGGTTCTATATGTGTAATAATGTGTGTCTATGTGTGTCTATACGTGTGTCTATATATGTATCTATACAGTATGTGGGTCTATTAGTGTCTATATGTGTCTGTATGTGTGTCTATATGTGTCTATATGTGGGTCTATATGTGTCTATATGTGTCTATATGTGGGTCTATTAGTGTCTATATGTGTGTCTGTATGTGGGTCTATTAGTGTCTATATGTGTGTCTATATGTGTCTGTATGTGGGTCTATTAGTGTCTATATGTGTCTATATGTGTGTCTATATGTGTCTATATGTGGGTCTATTAGTGTCTTTATGTGTCTATATGTGTCTATATGTGGGTCTATTAGTGTCTATATGTGTGTCTGTATGTGGGTCTATTAGTGTCTATATGTGTGTCTATATGTGTCTGTATGTGGGTCTATTAGTGTCTATATGTGTCTATATGTGTGTCTATATGTGTCTATATGTGGGTCTATTAGTGTCTATATGTGTCTATATGTGTGTCTATATGTGTCTATATGTGGGTCTGTTAGTGTCTATATGTGTCTATATGTGTCTATATGTGGGTCTATTAGTGTCTATATGTGTGTCTATATGTGTCTATATGTGGGTCTATTAGTGTCTATATGTGTCTATATGTGTGTCTATATGTGTCTATATGTGGGTCTATTAGTGTCTATATGTGTGTCTATATGTGTCTATATGTGGGTCTATTAGTGTCTATATGTGTCTATATGTGTCTATATGTGGGTCTATTAGTGTCTATATGTGGGTCTATTAGTGTCTATATGTGGGTCTATTAGTGTCTATATGTGTCTATATGTGTCTATATGTGGGTCTATTAGTGTCTATATGTGTGTCTGTATGTGGGTCTATTAGTGTCTATATGTGTGTCTATATATGTCTGTATGTGGGTCTATTAGTGTCTATATGTGTCTATATGTGTGTCTATATTTGTCTATATGTGGGTCTATTAGTGTATATATGTGTCTGTATGTGTGTCTATATGTGTCTATATGTGGGTCTGTTAGTGTCTATATGTGTCTATATGTGTCTATATGTGGGTCTATTAGTGTCTATATGTGTGTCTATATGTGTCTATATGTGGGTCTATTAGTGTCTATATGTGTCTATATGTGTGTCTATATGTGTCTATATGTGGGTCTATTAGTGTCTATATGTGTCTATATGTGTCTATATGTGGGTCTATTAGTGTCTATATGTGTGTCTATATGTGTCTATATGTGGGTCTATTAGTGTCTATATGTGTCTATATGTGAGTCTATATGTGTCTATATGTGTCTATATGTGGGTCTATTAGTGTCTATATGTGTCTATATGTGGGTCTATTAGTGTCTATATGTGTCTATATGTGTGTCTATATGTGTCTATATGTGTCTATATGTGGGTCTATTAGTGTCTATATGTGTGTCTATATGTGTCTATATGTGGGTCTATTAGTGTCTATATGTGTGTCTATATGTGTCTATATGTGGGTCTATTAGTGTCTATATGTGTCTATATGTGTGTCTATATGTGTGTCTATATGTGTCTATATGTGGGTCTATTAGTGTCTATATGTGTCTGTATGTGTGTCTATATGTGTGTCTATATGTGTGTCTATATGTGTGTGTCTTTATGTGTCTATATGTGTCTATATGTGGGTCTATTAGTGTCTATATGTGTGTCTATATGTGTCTATATGTGGGTCTATTAGTGTCTATATGTGTCTATATGTGTGTCTATATGTGTGTCTATATGTGTCTATATGTGGGTCTATTAGTGTCTATATGTGTCTGTATGTGTGTCTATATGTGTGTCTATATGTGTCTATATGTGGGTCTATTAGTGTCTATATGTGTCTGTATGTGTGTCTATATGTGTGTCCAAATGTGTGTCTATATGTGTGTGTCTTTATGTGTCTATATGTGTCTTTATGTGGGTCTATTAGTGTCTATATGTGTGTCTATATGTGTCTATATGTGGGGCTATTAGTGTCTATATGTGTCTATATGTGTGTCTATATGTGTGTCTATATGTGTCTATATGTGGGTCTATTAGTGTCTATATGTGTCTGTATGTGTGTCTATATGTGTGTCCAAATGTGTGTCTATATGTGTGTGTCTTTATGTGTCTATATGTGTCTTTATGTGGGTCTATTAGTGTCTATATGTGTGTCTATATGTGTCTATATGTGGGTCTATTAGTGTCTATATGTGTCTATATGTGTGTCTATATGTGTGTCTATATGTGTCTATATGTGGGTCTATTAGTGTCTATATGTGTCTGTATGTGTGTCTATATGTGTGTCCAAATGTGTGTCTATATGTGTGTGTCTTTATGTGTCTATATGTGTCTATATGTGGGTCTATTAGTGTCTATATGTGTGTCTATATGTGTGTCTATATGTGTGTGTATATGTGTCTATATGTGGGTCTATTAGTGTCTATATGTGTGTGTCTTTAATGTGTCTATATGTGTCTATATGTGGGTCTATTAGTGTCTATATGTGTGTCTATATGTGTGTCTATATGTGTGTCTATATGTGTCTATATGTGGGTCTATTAGTGTCTATATGTGTCTGTATGTGTGTCTATATGTGTGTCCAAATGTGTGTCTATATGTGTGTGTCTTTATGTGTCTATATGTGTCTATATGTGGGTCTATTAGTGTCTATATGTGTGTCTATATGTGTGTCTATATGTGTGTCTATATGTGTCTATATGTGGGTCTATTAGTGTCTATATGTGTCTATATGTGTCTATATGTGGGTCTATTAGTGTCTATATGTGTGTGTCTTTATGTGTCTATATGTGTCTATATGTGGGTCTATTAGTGTCTATATGTGTGTCTATATGTGTGTCTATATGTGTGTCTATATGTGTCTATATGTGGGTCTATTAGTGTCTATATGTGTCTGTATGTGTGTCTATATGTGTGTCCAAATGTGTGTCTATATGTGTGTGTCTTTATGTGTCTATATGTGTCTATATGTGTCATGACTTGATTCTTGGGGTTTGCTTCTCCGGAAGGCAAAGGAAAATTGGCGCGGGCAAGGCGTGAATTTAAATACATGATTTATTTTTTAACACTAATAAACTACAAAAAAAAAGGAAGCAAACAAATGGCGCGCACAAAGGCGGAAATACAAACTTGACTAAGAAACAAAAGACATGCACGTGGGCACAAAAACTATGAACAAAGAAACAACAACACTAACTGTGGTCTTACTAAACAAAACTTACTTGGCCTGAGAAAAACATGAAAAAGAGCAGCATGGATCATCAGAGTGTGAATGTGTGAGGACGCCAGGACGAACAACAGAAACAGACAGATTGAAATAGTGACGTGATCAGTGAAAACAGGTGCGTGACTCGAAACGTGAAACAGGTGCGTGACAAGACAGGTGAAAATTAATGGGTGACCATGGAAACCAAACCAAACAAGGAAGTGCAACCAGGAACTAAAAAGAGTCCAAAAAACAAACACATGGCCAAAACAAAAACATGAACAGACATGACAATATGTGTGTCTATATTTGTGTCTAAATGTGTATATGTGTGTCTATATGTGTGTCTATATGTGTCTAAATGTGTCCAAATGTGTCCAAATGTGTGTCTATATGTGTCTATATGTTTCTAAATGTGTCTATAAGTGTCTAAATGTGTCCAAATGTGTGTGTATATTTGTCTATTTGTGTGGCTATATGTGTCTATTTGTGTGTGTATATGTGGGTCTAGACTGTATGTGTCTCTATGTGTGTAAATGTGTCTATAAATGTGTCTATATGTGTGTTTATACTGTATGGGTCTATACTGTATGTGTGTCCTAATGTGTGTCTATATGTGTGTCTATAAAGGTGTCTATACGTGTGTCTATACTGTATGGGTCTATATGTGTGTCCCAATGTGTGTCTATATGTGTGTCTATATGTGTCTGTATGTGTGTCTATATGTGTGTCTATATGTGTGTCTATATGTGTCTAAATGTGTCTAAATGTGTCTATATGTGTCTAAATGTGTCCAAATGTGTGTCCATATGTGTCAATGTGTGTCCCAATGTGTGTCTATATGTGTGTCTATTTGTGTCTGTATGTGTGTCTATATGTGTCTGTATGTGTGTCTATATGTGTCTAAATGTGTCCAAATGTGTGTCGATATGTGTCTATATGTCTGTATATGTGTCTATATGTGTCTATATGTGTCTGTATGTGTGTCTATATGTGTCTAAATGTGTCTATATGTGTCTATATGTGTGTCAATATGTGTCTAAATGTGTCCAAATGTGTGTCCATATGTGTCTATATGTGTCTGTATGTGTGTCTATATGTGTCTAAATGTGTCCAAATGTGTGTCTATATGTGTCTATATGTGTGTCTATATGTGTCTATTTGTGTGTCTATAAGTGTGTCTATATGTGTGTCTACATGTGTCTATTTGTGTGTCTATATGTGTCTAAATGTGTCTAAATGTGTCTATATGTGTCTAAATGTGTCCAAATGTGTGTCCATATGTGTCTATGTGTGTCCCAATGTGTGTCTATATGTGTGTCTATTTGTGTCTGTATGTGTGTCTATATGTGTCTGTATGTGTGTCTATATGTGTCTAAATGTGTCCAAATGTGTGTCGATATGTGTCTATATGTCTGTATATGTGTCTATATGTGTCTATATGTGTCTGTATGTGTGTCTATATGTGTCTAAATTTGTCTATATGTGTCTATATGTGTGTCAATATGTGTCTAAATGTGTCCAAATGTGTGTCCATATGTGTCTATATGTGTCTGTATGTGTGTCTATATGTGTCTAAATGTGTCCAAATGTGTGTCTATATGTGTCTATATGTGTGTCTATATGTGTCTATTTGTGTGTCTATAAGTGTGTCTATATGTGTGTCTATATGTGTCTATTTGTGTGTCTATATGTGTCTATATGTGTGTCTATATGGGTCTACACTGTATGGGTCTATTTGTGTGTCTATATGTGTGTCTATATGTGTCTGTATGTTGCTGGGCCGGTTTTGGAATCAGAATTGTACTATTATTGTATTATTGTGCATTCATTTTTTGGATTAATATTTAAAAAAAAAAAAAAAAAAAAGGACATTATTGTTAATTTTAGGGATTTATTTGGTGGGAAATGGGCTTAAATGGCTCTTTGTAGGTTCTAGAATGATAATACATGATATATATATATATTTCCACGAGTGTTCATATAACACATTGTGCAATCTGTAGTACCACACGGAACGGCAAAGTCTGACTTCTTGAAAAAAGGATCCACGCACGACACACGTGAGTTTGGAGCCTGTCCTCGGGATGATTCTAGTGAGGCGCTGCAATTACAAGCAAAAAAAAAAACCCCCACAAAGTGTTACATTTCCGGGTTAGCTGTGAAAACGCCGCCAAGCGCTACAGCTCAACGCCAGAAGTTCCGATTGCATTGTTGGCTTCTTGGTTTGTTCGTCCGAAGGCGATTGCGGCAACTCGTTGGCGGTGGGAAGAAAAACCCCAACACGCCTGTGAGTGGCGGCTTTGCCACGCGCATTAGACCTGCTTACGGGGACCGGGAGGGAGCAAAAGGACCCGGGAGGAGTGAACGCTTCTGTAAATGGATTACACTTGTCGGGCGCTTTTCTACCATCCAGGTGCTCGGAGCATTTGGACACTTTTGCAACGTTCACCTACTGAGGGGTTCAGTGTCTTGCTCAAGGACACTTCTGCAAGGTCACAGAGTGGGGTCCGTCTACTCTACCGCCTGATCCATGCCGCCCCACAATGCACTTTACAACAAATTTGTCGGAAATCCCTTGCGTGTGTTTTTCAACCCATTATCATCCTGGATGTTATTTGGTATTTCGGCGTATAATTATACATTTTTTACAACTACAACAGAACTACATCTGCAGATGAAATTTACAGAATTTTCCGGACTATAGAGCGCACCGGCATATAAGCCACACCCCCTATATTTTAGGGTGAAAACATGTTTTCCATATATTAGCCGCACTGGACTACAAGCCGTAGATATGCTGTGGAAGGAGTTATTTACACAGAAATATTCTGTAAATGTTTATTTATACCTTAACCTCTAAAGCAGTGGTCCCCAACCATTTTGTAGCTGAAAAATGTTTTTTTTTTGTTTTTTTTCATAAAGAAATACAATCATGTGTGGTTACGGACTGTATCCCTTCAAACTGTATTGATCTATATTGATATATAATGTATATATTGTGTTTTTTTTTGTTGATTTAATATAAAAAATAAAAAATAAATAAATACATATTTTTTTTCTTGGTACCAAACGGTCCGCGGACCGGTACCGGGCTGCACAAGAAATAAAAAAAAATTAAAATATATTTTTTATTTTTATTTTTATTTTTTTCATTAAGAAATACAATCATGTGTGCTTACGGACTGTATCCCTTCAGACTGTATTGATCTATATTGATATATAATGTATATATTGTGTTTTTTATGTTGATTTAATATAAACAAATATATAAATACATTTATTTTATTTTATTTTTATTTTTTTCTTGTGCGGCCCGGTACCAATCGGTCCGCGGACCGGTACCGGGCCGCACAAGAAAAAAAAAAAAAAAAAAAAAATGTTGTCTGTCTATCTGTGTTGGCCTTGCGATGAGGTGGCGACTTGTCCAGGGTGTACACCGCCTTCCGCCCGATTGTAGCTGAGATAGGCTCCAGCGCCCCCCGCGACCCCGAAGGGAATAAGCGGTAAAAAAAAAAAAATATATAGTTTTTATTTTTATTTTTTTCATAAAGAAATACAATCATGTGTGCTTACGGACTGTATCCCTTCAGACTGTATTGATCTATATTGATATATAATGTATATATTGTGTTTTTATGTTGATTTAATATAAAAAATAAATATATATATATATATATATATTTATTTATTTTTTATTTTTTTCTTGTGCGGCCCGGTACAAATCGGTCCGCGGACCGGTACCGGGTCGCACAAGAAATTAAAAAATAAAAAATAAGAATATATTTTTTATTTTTATGTTTTTCATAAAGAAATACAATAATGTGTGCTTACGGACTGTATCCCTTCAGACTGTATTGATCTATATTGATATATAATGTATATATTGTGTTTTTCATGTTGATTTAATATTCAAAAAAAATATACATATATTTTTTTATTTTTTTTATTTTTTCTTGTGCGGCCCAGTACCAATCGATCCGCAGACTGCACATGTTGATTATGTTGATTTAATATAAAAAATAAATATATATATATATATATTTATTTATTTATTTATTTTTTCTTGTGCGGCCCGGTACAAATCGGTCCGCGGACCGGTACCGGGTCGCACAAGAAAAAAATAAAAAAATAAAAAAATAAAAACATATTTTTAATTTGTATTTTTTTCATAAAGAAATACAATCATGTGTGCTTACGGACTGTATCCCTGCAGACTGTATTGATCTATATTGATATATAATGTATATATTGTGTTTTTTATGTTGATTTAATAAAAAATAAAAAATAAAATAAAATAAAACATTTATTTTTATTTTTATTTCTTGTGCGGCCCGGTACCAATCGGCCCGGTGGTTGGTACACCTTTTAGCTCTTATATTGGTGCACCTTTTAGCGCTTATTTCCAAAATTGTGTACACTACTGAATTGGCGTCTTATGCCGACATGTGGACACTTATACTGCCATCTGGTGGTGTCAGAAGAATATAACGTACAATGGAATTTGGAAAAAAAAAGGGTAAAAATAAGAATTAGCATGTCGCTACACATGAAGTACATATTGTGTACTTATGGACTAAGTACATCATATCAAAAGATGATTTTTAGTTTTTATTCTAATTAGGGTCCAATAAGCCTAAATAGTAAAGAAAAATAAAAAAAAGTATGTAAACAAACAGCTTGGGCCTTAAGAGGTTCATTATTTCCAAAGGGTGTCTGTAACACGGCAGTAAAACGGCTGATCGAACAAAACAGAAGTCATCGTCATGGACCCACTAGCTCTCCAATCAGCTAAACAGACTCAATAACTCAACAGCGATGTTGAAACATTTCCAAAAATGTTCAGATTTCCCAGAATTCCAGGTTTTTCAAAATGAATTGGCCATTTTTCAAACTTTGGCCATTTTTCAAACTTCCACCGTTTCCACATTTTTCAAACGATTCAAATCATTCCACTTTAAACACATTGCACCATCCTGAAATTTTCTAAAAAAATCCAGGATTTTCCAGAATTCCTGGTTTTCCAAAGCCCTATTTCTACCCCACATTTTCAACGCATTTCAACCGTTCCGCCGTCGAAACATTCCTCTTAAGTTGTTTTTTGAACTGGAAAAGTTCCCGTTTTTCCCGAAATTCCAGGAATTCCGTGATGCCATTTCTCAATTCAACATGTTACTACTTCAACATTTCTCGACCGATTTGAAAAATTCCAACTCCAACCATTTCAACTCATTCAGACCATTCAAGTTTTTGACCATTTTCAAACAAATTCCCGCTTTTCCCGAAATTCCCACAATTTTGGGAAATATTTGGGACAATGGGACATTCTTCAAAGATCCACAACTCCCACATTTTTCATCTGATTCAAACTGTTCCGACTTCAAAATATTCAGCTTGTTTGGGAATTGTGTGCTCTACTTCAACATTTCTAAACAAAATTCCAGGATTTTCCAGAATTCCTGGTTTTCCAAAGCCCTATTTCCACCCTTTTTTCCTCTGCCGACTACTCCTTCCACATTTTGCAACGCATTTCAACCGTTCTGCCGTCGAAACATTCCTCTTAAGTTGTTTTTTGAACTGGAAAAGTTCCCGGTTTTCCCCGAAATTCCAGGAATTCCGTGATGCCATTTCTCAATTCAACATGTTAGTACTTCAACATTTCTCGATCGATTTGAAACATTCCAACACCAACCATTTCAACTCATTCCGACCATTCAAGTTTTTGAACCATTTTCAAACAAATTCCCGCTATTTTTTTAATTGTGTGCTCTACTTCAACATTTCTAAAAAAAATTCCAGGATTTTCCAGAATTCCTGGTTTTCCAAAGCCCTATTTCCACCCTTTTTTTTCCTGGCGACTACTCCTTCCACATTTTTGAACGCATTTCAACCGTTCCGCCGTCGAAACATTCCTCTTAAGTTGTTTTTTGAACAGGAAAAGTTCCCGGTTTTTCCCGAAATTCCAGGAATTCCCTATTTTCACCCTTTTTTCTGGCGACTACTCCTTCCACATTTTTCAACGCATTTCAACCGTTTTACCATTAGAACATTCCTCTTAATCCTTTTTTTTTTTAACTGGAAAAATTCCCGGTTTTCCCGAAAATTCCGTAATACCATTTCTCAATTCAACATGTTACTTCTTCAACATTTCTCGACCGATTTGAAAAATTCCAACACCAACCATTTCAACTCATTCAGACCATTCAAGTTTTTGAACCATTTTCAAACAAATTCCCGCTTTTCCCGAAATTCCCACAATTTTGGGAAATATTTGGGACAATGGGACATTCGTCAAAGTTCCACAACTCCCACATTTTTCATCTGATTCAAACTGTTCCAACTTCAAAATATTTAGCCTGTTCGGGTATTGTGTGCTCTACTTCATAATTTCTAAACAAAATTCCAGGATTTTCCAGAATTCCTGGTTTTCCAAAGCCCTATTTCCACCCTTTTTTCCTCTGGCGACTACTCCTTCCACATTTTTGAACGCATTTCAACCGTTCCGCCGTCGAAACATTCCTCTTAAGTTGTTTTTTGAACTGGAAAAGTTCCCGGTTTTTCCCGAAAATTCAAGGAATTCCCTATTTTCACCCTTTTTTCTGGCGACTACTCCTTCCACATTTTTCAACGCATTTCAACCGTTTTACCATTAGAACATTCCTCTTAATCCTTTTTTTTTTTAACTGTAAAAATTCCCGGTTTTCCCGACAATTCCGTAATACCATTTCTCAATTCATCAATTCAACATGTTACTTCTTCAACATTTCTCGACCGATTTGAAAAATTCCAACTCCAACCATTTCAACTCATTCAGACCATTCAAGTTTTTGACCATTTTCAAACAAATTCCCGCTTTTCCCGAAATTCCCACAATTTTGGGAAATATTTGGGACAATGGGACATTCTTCAAAGATCCACAACTCCCACATTTTTCATCTGATTTAAACTGTTCCAACTTCAAAATATTCAGCCTGTTCGGGAATTGTGTGCTCTACTTCAACATTTCTAAACAAAATTCCAGGATTTTCCAGAATTCCTGGTTTTCCAAAGCCCTATTTCCACCCTTTTTTCCTCTGGCGACTACTCCTTCCACTTTTTGCAACGCATTTCAACCGTTCCGCCGTCGAAACATTCCTCTTAAGTTGTTTTTTGAACTGGAAAAGTTCCCGGTTTTTCCCGAAATTCCAGGAATTCCCTATTTTCACCCTATTTTCTGGGGACTACTCCTTCCACATTTTTCAACGCATTTCAACCGTTTTACCATTAGAACATTCCTCTTAATCCTTTTTTTTTTTTAACTGTAAAAATTCCCGGTTTTCCCGAAAATTCCGTAATACCATTTCTCAATTCAACATTTTACTTCTTCAACATTTCTCGACCGATGTGAAAAATTCCAACTCCAACCATTTCAACTCATGCAGACCATTCAAGTTTTTGAACCATTTTCAAACAAATTCCCGCTTTTCCCGAAATTCCCACAATTTTGGGAAATATTTCGGACAATGGGACATCCTTCAAAGATCCACAACTCCAAAATTTTTCATTGGATTCAAACTGTTCCGACTTCAAAATATGCAGCCTGTTCGGGAATTGTGTGCTCTACTTCAACATTTCTAAACAAAATTCCAGGATTTTCCAGAATTCCTGGTTTTCCAAAGCCCTATTTCCACCCTTTTTTCCTCTGGCGACTACTCCTTCCACATTTTGCAACGCATTTCAACCGTTCCGCCGTCGAAACATTCCTCTTAAGTTGTTTTTTGAACTGGAAAAGTTCCCGGTTTCCCCCGAAATTCCAGGAATTCCGTAATGCCATTTCTCAATTCAACAAGTTACTACTTTAACATTTCTCGACCGATTTGAAAAATTCCAACACCAACCATTTCAACTCATTCAGACCATTCCAAATACCCAAGTTTTTTCTAGCATTTTCAAAAAGATTCCCGCTTTTTCCGAAATTCCCACATTTTTGGGAAATATTTGGGATAATGGGACATTCTTCAAAGTTCCACAACTCCCACATTTTTCATCTGATTCAAACGTTTCCAACTTCAACATATTCAGCCTGTTCAACATTTCTAAAAAAATTCCAGGATTTCAGTTCAACTTCAGCATTGGAGCATTCGCATGCAATTCCCTCAGGAATTGCCTCATCTAGTTGTAGCACATATACCTTTGCAACTACCCCTTCAGTCTACCTTCTCTGGGAGTATGATCAAATAAAGTCTTTATGTGGCACAAAATAGCTGTCGTGGCGCAACATGTCTTCCAGGCGCTCGTAAAACGGCTCATTGTGTCCACCCGTTTCTGCTCATGTAGCCGAGTTCGGGCCAAATGTCGCGACTTCTTTAGAACACCACGCCCTGTTTTTCACGGGATCGAGCCGGAGAAAAATCTACAAATTGCAATTGGGCGGGAAAAGATGGGAAAAATACTGTTTCATCTCCGTGGGGGAGTGATATACTGTCGGTCCAATCTCAGGCTCGCATTGCTGCCCGCAGTGATGTTTCTATTTCCACATATTTTAAATGAAATCATAAAAAAAGAAAAGCCCGCCAGAGGTGGCCTGTGATGTGGTTGCGGCAGAAAGGCAAATATTTGCAAGATGGAGGAAGACTGGGATGAAAAGGGTTTAACTTGCTTTCTGTTTTGTGTGACTGGAAACAAATGCTAAGCGCTCATGAATAAAAAAAACTAAAAAAAAACGATAAAAGTAGGACAATCAACACCAACAAAGCAAGTATGCTTGCTAGAAAACACTGAAACAGATAGTAAGGTTCTACTCTTCCAAAATGCGTTAGCTTTATGCTAATTTCCATAGGATTTGCCATAGACATGCTACTAATAGCATTAGCGATTTTACATGGCAATTTCGACACCTCTAAATGAATGTTACAATCAAACATCTGGTGTGATAAGCACAGTACTTACAGGACAAACACTTTGTAGGGCGCAAGTAAGCTTGCTAGAAAACACTCAAACATATAGCATTAGCAATTTCACATAGCAATTTCAACACATCCAAACGAATGTTACAATCAAATAGCTGGTGTGTGATAAGCATCGTACTTACAGTATAAACACTTTGTAGTGAAGTGAAGTGAAGTGAATTACATTTATATAGCGCTTTTTCTCAAGTGACTCAAAGCGCTTTACATTGTGAAACCCAATATGTAAGTTACATTTAAACCAGTGTGGGTGGCACTGGGAGCAGGTGGGTAAAGTGTCTTGCCCAAGGACACAACGGCAGTGACTAGGATGGCGGAAGCGGGGATCGAACCTGCAACCCTCAAGTTGCTGGCACGGCCGCTCTACCAACCGAGCTATACCGTCCCGTACAAGCATGTTTACTAGAAAACACTCAAACATATAGTAAGGTTCTACTCTTCCAAAATGCGTTAGCTTGATGCTAATTTCCATAGGATTTTCCATAGACATGCTACTAATAGCATTAGCGATTTTACATGGCAATTTCGACACCTCTAAATGAATGTTACAATCAAACATCTGGTGTGATACGCACAGTACTTACAGGACAAACACTTTTTAGGGCGCAAGTATGCTCAAACATATAGTAAGGTTCTCCTCTTCCAAAATGCGTTAGCTTGATGCTAATTCCCATAGGATTTGCCATAGACATTAGCGATTTTACATGGCGATTTCAACACATCCAAAATAATGTTACAATCAAACATCTGGTGTGATATGCACAGTACTTACAGTATAAACACTTTGTAGGGCGCATGTATGATTACTAGAAAACACTCAAACATATAGTAAGGTTCTACTCTTCCAAAATGCGTTAGCTTGATGCTAATTTTCATAGGATTTGCCATAGACACGCTACTAATAGCATTAGCGATTTTACATGGCAATAGCTGGTGTGTGATTAGCACAGTACTTACAGTACAAACACTTTGTAGGGCGCAAGTATGCTCAAACATATAGTAAGGTTCTACTCTTCCAAAATGTGTTAGCTTGATGCTAATTTCCATAGGATTTGCCATAGACATTAGCGATTTTACATGGCGATTTCAACACATCCAAACGAATGTTACAATCAAACAGCTGGTGTGTGATAAGCACAGTACTTACAGTATAAACACTTTGTAGGGCGCGAGCATGCTTACTAGAAAACACTCAAACATATAGTAAGGTTCTACTCTTCCAAAATGCGTTAGCTTAATGCTAATTTCCATGGGATTTGCCATAGACATGCTACTAATAGCATTAGCGATTTTACATGGCAATTTCGACACCTCTAAATGAATGTTACAATCAAACATCTGGTGTGATACGCACAGTACTTACAGGACAAACACTTTGTAGGGTGCAAGTATGCTTGCTAGAAAACACTCAAACATATAGTACTGTTCTACTCTTCCGAAATGCGTTAGCTTGATGCTAATTTCCATAGGATTTGCCTTAGACAGGCTACGTACGTAGTGCACTTAAAAGTGCATGGGCTCCGTTCATTTTCATGGTGGTATCAAACACGTTCCAAGAAATCGTGGAAACTCACAGGTATCGACTACTGAAATCGGGGTACGGCGAAAACCCTGGAAATCGGTGGGATCGTGTTGCGATAAGGACGAGGACGGCGGGGGTTTTCATGCGGACACGGTTTGCGTGCGGCGCCACGACAGATGCCGGCTCGACGGCACATCTCCAGCTCGCCAGGGAAGAAGGAGTGAGAGATGGCGTTGAGCGTGAGGAGTAGAGAAAAAAAAAACAAAAACATAAATAGAAGTGTAGAGATGGAGAGAGGACTGATGCCAGGAGAGAGGGGAGTGAGTGGTGTGCTGCATGCCAAGCAGCACACCACGAGAAAGGTGCTGTGTTGCTCTGATATATCACCGCTTCCTGTAAGTCCCGAAAATGTGTCTCTGGGGGTGACAGCTTTAGATTTTTTTTTAGCGGAGCAGAAAGAGAAATTGCTTATTTGCGCTTTTTTTTTTTTTTTTTTTTTTTTTTTTTTAAGGTAAAACAGTTTTGACATAATCTTGAGCTGGGGAGCATGTAAATAAATGGAGCCATTATGTTGAAAGCCTGCCTGACAGCTCCAGTATGTCAGCTTGTGTAAAGTCTTCTGCAGGGTACTGACGCTAGGGATGGCGCTGTTGGGGGGGGGGGGGGAAACAAATTAATTAGCTTTGTCGTTCGGATGATGGGCGCTAATGGCACTGGTGACAAACATTGCCGCTAACACGGAGGATTAATGTTAGAATAATTTATGGCTACTGAATCCGGTGATTTTTTTTCCGTAAAATCCAATGGTAAATAAGTTGCGCGTAACGTTTGTCATCCACTCATATACATTAGCGATTTTACATGGCGATTTCAACACATCCAAACTAATGTTACAATCAAACAGCTGGTGTGTGATAAGCACCGTACTTACAGTATAAACACTTTGTAGGGCGCAAGTATGCTTGCTAGAAAACACTCAAACATATAGCAAGGTTTTGCGCTTCCAAAATGCGTTAGCTTGATGCTAATTTCCATAGGATTTGCCATAGACAGGCTACTATTAGCATTAGCGATTTTACATGGCGATGTCAACACCTCTAAATGAATGTTACAATCAAACATCTGGTGTGACAAGCACATTACTTACAGTATAAACACTTTGTAGGGCGCAAGTATGCTTGCTCAAACATATAGCAAGGTTTTACGCTTATAAAATGCATTAGCTTGATGCTAATTTCCATTGGATTTGCCATAGACAGTCTACTATTATCATTAGCGATTTTACATGGCGATTTCCACACATCCAAACGAATGTTACAATCAAATAGCTGGTGTGTGATAAGCACCGTACTTACAGTATAAACACTTTGTAAGGCGCAAGTATGCTTGCTAAATAACACTCAAAACATATAGTAAGGTTCTTCTCTTCCAAAATGCGCTAGCCTGATGCTAATTTCCATAGGATTTGCCATAGATAGGCTACTACTAGCATTAGCGATTTTACATGGCGACTTCCACACATCCAAACAAATGTTACAATCATACAGCTAGTGTGTGATAAGCACTGTACTTACAGTATAAACACTTTGTAGGGCGCAATTATGCTTTTTAGAAAACACTCAAACATATAGTAAGGTTCTACTCTTACAAAATGCATTAGCTTGATAAGAATTTCCATAGGATTTGCCATAGACACGCTACTAATAGCATTAGCGATTTTACATGGCGATTTCCACACATCCAAACGAATGTTACAATCATATAGCTAGTGTGTGATAAGCACAGTACTTACAGTATAAACACTTTGTAGGGCGCAAGTATGCTTGCTAAAAAACACTCAAACATATAGCAAGATTTTACGCTTCCAAAATGCATTAGCTTGATGCTAATTTTCATAGGATTTGCCATAGACAGGCTACTATTAGCATTAGCGATTTTACATGGCAATTTCCACACCTCTAAATGAATGTTACAATCAAACAGCTGGTGTGATAAGCACAGTACTTACAGTATAAACACTTTGTAGGGCGCAAGTATGCTTGCTAGAAAACACTCAAACATAGAGCATTAGCGATTTCACATGGCGATTTCCACACATCCAAACAAATGTTACAATCAAATAGCTGGTGTGTGATAAGCACTGTACTTACAGTATAAACACTTTGTAGGGCGCTAGTATGCTTGCTCAAACATATAGCAAGGTTTTACGCTACCAAAATGCATTTGCTTGATGCTAATTTCCATAGGATTTGCCATAGACAGACTACTATTAGCATTAGCGATTTTACATGGCGATTTCAACACATCCAAACGAATGTTACAATCAAACAGCTGGTGTGTGATTAGCACAGTACTTACAGTATAAACACTTTGTAGGGCGCAAGTATGCTTTTTAGAAAACACTCAAACATATAGCAAGGTTCTACTCTTCCAAAATGCATTAGCTTGATAAGAATTTCTATAGGATTTGCCATAGACACACTACTAATAGCATTAGCGATTTTACATGGCGATTTCCACACATCCAAACGCATGTTACAATCAAATAGCTGGTGTGTGATAAGCACAGTACTTATAATATAAACACTTTGTTGGGCGCAAGTATGCTTGCTAAAAAACACTCAAACATATAGCAAGATGTTACGCTTCCAAAATGCGTTAGCTTGATGCTAATTTCCATAGGATTTGCCATAGACAGGCTACTATTATCATTAGCGATTTTACATGGCGATTTCAACACCTCTAAATGAATGTTACAATCAAACATCTGGTGTGATAAGCACAGTACTTACAGTATAAACACTTTGTAGGGCGCAAGTATGCTTGCTAGAAAACACTCAAACATATATATAGCATTAGAGATTTCACATGGCGATTTCCACACATCCAAACAAATGTTACAATCAAACAGCTGGTGTGTGATAAGCACTGTACTTACAGTATAAACACTTTGTTGGGCGCAAGTATGCTTGCTAAAAAACACTCAAAACATATAGCAACGCTTTACGCTTCCAAAATGCATCAGCTTGATGCTAATTTCCATAGGATTTGCCATAGACAGGCTACTAATAGCATTGTAGGGCGCAAGTATGCGTGCTAAAAAACACTCAAAACATATAGTAAGGTTCTACGCTTCCAAAATGTGTTAGCTTGATGCTAATTTCCATAGGATTTGCCATAGAGAGGCTATTATTATTATTACAAATCCTTTTCAACTTATATTCAATTGAATGGACTAAAAAGACAAGATATTTTAGGTTCGAACTGGAAAACGTTGTTATTTTTTGCAAATATTAGCTCATCTGGAATTCGATGCTTGCAACATGTTTAAAAAAAAGCTGGCACATGTGGCAAAAAAGACTGAGAAAGTTGAGGAATGCTCATTAACTACTTATTTGGAACAGAGATATATTTGAGACAATACTGCCGTACCGGTTTCTTTTCAATCGGTAGTAGTGTGCCTTTGTTCCGAACATTTCCCGTTTTATTAAAGAGTAATTCCATTATCAATTAAACGACTTTTTTGGTTAAGTAGCAAGTAACTGTAATGAATTACTTTTTCAAAGTACTTTTCAGAACTCTGGTAGAAGCAGGAATGTGGTGTTGAGTTTAAACTAAATGTTGCACGTTTTCGTTTAAAATACCGTTATATATCGTAAATCCCGATCTGGCCTAAAAACATCAGTTTTGGTCCGTTTCCACCCAGCCCTACTTACAGTATTAACACTTTTTAGGGCGCAACTCTAGACTAGCCAGCAAAGACGGACCATAAAGTATACACTACTGCCATCTAACGTCTTGGCCAATGTAAATAAGACTCAGAAATGTGATAATAAAACTAAAAGTACCCAGGTACCAGGATTCGGTACCGTATTGGTTCAAATGGGAATGGTACCCATCCCTAGCGCATGTAGAGTTCTGTTTGCCTGCATTGCCGGTGGTGCGTTCAAGGTGTGTACGGATGTTTTAATCAGGTCTACCTGTCACAATTATTCAAAGCAGGTTGTTTTCCTGTGTTTTGGTATTTAGTTCCTGTCTAGTGCTCTTATTTTTCAATCCACTTCCTCTCTGCCCTTGTTCTCAGCTGCTTTACCTCTTGGCTGAGCGCTGATCTGCACACCTAATTAGGAGACTAACCTGCCAACGATGTCTAATCACTTCCTGAACGCTGCTTGTGTTTGGCACTGGTTGCGGTTTTACCCGTCGTCCCCCTGCTTTTTTTTTGGTGTTCCTAATAACATTACCTTTTCCCGAACACGTCGTCTACCTGTCTCTGCATCCCGGGGTCATTTTTTTTATCAATGCACATATCTTAATAATGCAAATTCAATACTAAAGATGTGCATATATTGCAAAAAAATAAAATAATAACCCACCAGTGCCTCCATGATAATGTCCCCCTCTACTTCAAAGAACTGCTCACCCCCAAATCCTCCACACGACACCTCCGCTCCGGACAGACTAACCTCCTCCAACCTCCGAGGACAAAGCTACGTACAATGGGAGACCGGGCTTTCGGCTCCGCCGCTCCCAGTCTGTGGAACGCTCTCCCTGACCACCTGAGGGCACCACAGACTGTGAATGCTTTTAAAAAAGGCTTAAAAACCCTTCTTTTTTAAAAAAAGGCCTTTTTTTCTTTTTAGATATATGCATGCTAGTTCTAGTTTTTATTTTTATTTATTTTTATTATCTTCTTATTTATTTTTTTAATACACTGCAGCACTTTGAAGTTGTTTGCTCAATGTAAAGTGCTTTTTTACAAATAAAATATATTTTTATTATTATTAAAATTATAACAAAAAGAGAATAATATTTGTTTATTTAAACAATTTTACCTAAAATAATAATAATAATAATAAAATAATTATGATAATGATATAAAAATAGTAGGACAGAATAGTCACTACTCGATTACGGAAATAATCGATAGCTGCAGCCCGACAGTCACAAAACAACTACTGAAAGAGAATAATGAACAATTCAATGAAGAGTTCATCATGTAATCGTAGCGCTAACAATTCCAGTCACTCCATGCGGACTGCAGCCTCACTGACGTCACATGTCATTAGGCAACAAGCCCCGCCTTTTAAAGGCACATACTCGCGCACTCTGATCTCGTAATGGTGTACACCGCTATTACTTCTGTATGATTATTATTCTTACTGACTTCTGCTACTTCTGTCATATAAAATTAAAAGCCTCGGAGAGGACACAAAGTCATATGTAATATCCCCATGTTTATATTGTTTTGATTTAAACAAAGACAACTCTCAAGGGTCAGAGCTTTAGAAGCCATCTTTAAGTTTTATTTTTTAAGATATTTTTGTAATTTACAAACGTAGCTTGGAGTGATGCATGAATAATCCATACCCGTAGAACCGCTATGGACACTTATTTCTGGTTTACGGCATCAAATATACATGAAAACACTCCTACAGACATCCCACATGGGACGGTTCAGTAAGTTAGAATTGTTTTAGTTATATTGTAAAAGTTACAAACGTTGCTCAGAGTGATGCATGAATAATCCATACGAGTATGGACACTTATTTCTGGTTTACGGCATCAAATATGCATGAAAACACTCCTACAGACATCCCACATGGGACGGTTCAGTAAGTAAGAATTGTTTTAGTTATATTGTAAAACTTACAAACATTGCTTGGAGTGATGAATGGAGAATCTTTAAGAGTAGAAACGTTATGGACACTTATTTCTGATTTACGGCACCAAATATGCATGAAAACACTCCTACATAAATCGCACATTGGACGGTATAGTGAGTAATAATGGTTTTAGTTATATTGTAAAACTTACAAACGTTGCTTGGAGTGATGAATGAAGAATCTTAAAGAGTAGAAACGTTATGGACACTTATTTCTGGTTCACGGCATCAACTATGCATGCAAACACTCCTACATAAATCGCACATGGGACGGTTTAGTAAGTAAGAATGGTTTTAGTTATATTGTAAAACTTATAAACGTTGCTTGGAGTGATGAATGAAGAATCTTAAAGAGTAGAAACGTTATGGACACTTATTTCTGATTCACGGCATCAAATATGCATGAAAACACTCCTACAAAAATCGCACATTGGATGGTTTAGTAAGTAAGAATGATTTTAGTTATATTGTAAAACTTACAAACGTTGCTTGGAGTGATGCATGAAGAATCTTTAAGAGTAGAACGTTATGGACACTTATTTCTGAATTACGGCATCAAATATGCATGAAAACACTCCTACATAAATCGCACATGGGACGGTTTAGTGAGTAATAATGGTTTTAGTTATATTGTAAAACTTACAAACGTTGCTTGGAGTGATGAATGAAGAATCTTAAAGAGTAGAAACGTTATGGACACTTATTTCTGGTTCACGGCATCAACTATGCATGAAAACACTCCTACATAAATCGCACATGGGACGGTTTAGTAAGTAAGAATGGTTTTAGTTATATTGTAAAACTTATAAACGTTGCTTGGAGTGATGAATGAAGAATCTTAAAGAGTAGAAACGTTATGGACACTTATTTCTGATTCACGGCATCAAATATGCATGAAAACACTCCTACAAAAATCACACATAGGATGGTTTAGTAAATATGAATTGTTTTAGTTATATTGTAAAACTTACAAACATTGCTCGGAGTGATGAATGAAGAATCTATACGAGTAGACCCGCTATGGACACTTATTTCTGGTTTACGGCATCAAATATGCATGAAAACACTCCTACATAAATCGCACATGGGACGGTTCAGTAAGTAAGAATTGTTTTAGTTATATTGTAAAACTTACAAACATTGCTTGGAGTGATGCATGAAGAATCTTTAAGAGTAGAAACGTTATGGACACTTATTTCTGGTTTAGGGCATCAAAACAGGAACTCATCTAAAAGATGGCGCCATAGCACAAACAACAACACACCATATCCGTCCCTTGATTGGGTTTAATGTGAACTATTGAACACAAAACATTATGGGCATTAGTGAAAAAAAAAGATATATATTTATAAGCCTCGGGGTTCAAAATCTAGGAAAAAAACTAGCGGCTTATCGTCCGGAATTTACGAGATGGGAGTGTGTCGGGACGAGTTCCTCCAGTGAACTGTTTTGTCTTTATCTTATCTGAGACAGTCCGTGGCGACAGCACAGTCCTGCCGAGTGAGTGGAGATAGATGGAGGAGGAGTGCGTGCTCACCTTTCTATCGCTCCTCGTCTATTACCAGTGTCTGAGAGAGAGAGTGCCACGTGACGGATGGTTGGCTCCACACTCTATTCCCCCTTCTCCTCCATTTTTTCTCCACCTGGTTACTCTGCCTGTACGTCTACGATCTTACTTCTTGTGTCATTGTTTCTTTTTTTTGGGGATATATTCGTGCAATCTTTTAAATTATGGCATTGCTTGAGATACGTCCGCAAAACTTCAATTTTAAATGACAATCAGATCCCCTGTGAGAATCCTACCAATTAAGGAATTAACCCAAGCAACAGGAAAAAAAGAAAAAAAAAGAAAAAAAAACATGCCTGAGATTAGTCAGCATAACTACAATTTTCAATGCCAATCAGATCCCCTGTGAGAATCCTACCAATTAAGGAATTAACCAAGCAACAGGAAAAAAAAAAAAAAAAAAAGCTTGAGATACGTCCGCAAAACTACAATTTTCAATGACAATCAGATCCCCTGTGAGAATCCTACCAATTAAGGAATTAACCAAGCAACAGGAAAAAAAAAAAAAAAAAAACATGCTTGAGATACGTTCGCAAAACTAAAATTTTCAATGACAATCAGATCCCCTGTGAGAATCCTACCAATGAAGCATTAACCCAACCACCAGAAAAAAAACAAAAAACAAAACATGCTTGAGATTCGTCCGCATAACTACAATTTTCGATGACAATCAGATCCCCTGTGAAAATCCTATCAATTAAGGAATTAACCCAAGCAACAAGGGAAAAAAAAAAATTAAAACAAAAATTAAAATTAAAAAATTAAAATAAAAAATAAAAATACCTTGACATACATCCGCAAAACTAAAATTTTCAATGACAATTAGATCCCCTGTGAGAATCCTACCAATGAAGCATTAACCCAACCACCAGGAAAACAAAAAAAAACATGCTTGAGATTCGGCCGCATAACTACAATTTTCAATGACAATCAGATCCCCAGTGAGAACCCTATCAATTAAGGAATTAACCCAACCACCAGGAAAAAAAATAAAACAATAAATAAATATATATATATATATATATATATATATATATATATATATATATATATATATATATATATATATATATATATATATATATATATATATATATATATATATATATATATATATATATATATATATATATATGCTTGAGATAAGTCTGCAAAACTACAATTTTTAATGACAATCAGATCCCCAGTGAGAATCCTACGAATGAATTATCAACCCAACCACCAGGGTAAAAAAATTAAACAAAAAAAAACAAAACAAAAACTAAAATGCTTGAGATACGTCCGCAAAACTACAATTTTCAATGACAATCAGATCCCCTGTAAAAATCCTACCAATGAAGCATTAACCCAACCACCGAGAAAAAAAAACCCAAAAAAAGAAGCTTGAGATATGTCCGCAAATCTACAATTTTCAATGACAATCAAATCCCCTGTGAGAATCCTACCAATGAAGCATTAACCCAACCACCAGCAAAAACCCCCAAAAACAAACAAACAAAACAATCAGAATGAGAACAGTGAGAATCCTACGAATGAATCATTAACCCAACTACCATGGAAAAAAAATAAAACAAAACAAAACAAAACAAAAACTAAAATGCTTGAGATACGTCCGCAAAACTACAATTTTCAATGACAATCAGATCCCCTGTGAAAATCCTACCAATGAAGCATTAACCCAACCACCGAGTAAAAAAACAAACAAAAAAACAAGCTTGAGATATGTCCGCAAAACTACAATTTTCAATTAAAATCAGATCCCCTGTGAGAATCCTATCAATTAAGCAATCAACCCAAGCAACAAAGAAAAAATGTAAATTAAAATAAAATAAAAACATGCTTGAGATATGTCCGCAACACTACAATTTTCAATGCCAATCAGATCCCCTGTGAGAATCCTATCAATTAAGCAATTAACCCAAGCAACAGGAAAAAAAAAACAAAAAAAAAAACATGCTTGAGATATGTCTGCAAAACTACAATTTTCAATGACAATCAGATCACCTGTGAGAATCTTGTCAATTAAGCAATTAACCCGAGCAACAAAGAAAAATAAATAAATAGATAAATAAAATAAATAAAAACAAGCTTGAGATATGTCCGCAAAACTACAATTTTCAATTCCAATCAGATCCCCTGTGAGAATCCTATCAATTAAGCAATTAACCCAAGCAACAGGAAAAAAAACAAAAAAAAAACAACATGCTTGAGATATGTCCGCAAAACTACAATTTTCAAAGACAATCAGATCTCCTGTGAGAATCCTACCCATAAAGCAATTAACCCAAGCAACAGGAAAAAAACAAAAAAAAACATGTCTACAAAACTACAATTTTCAATGCCAATCAGATCACCTGTGAGAATCCTATCAATTAAGCAATTAACCCAAGCAACAGGAAAAAAAAAAACAAAAAAAAAAAACAGGTATCATGTGTGAGCAGATAATACTGTATCATCTCCTTCTTTGTCGGAATTATCAGGTCCTATTAGACCGGTCGGGCATTCTTTAGGTGAGGGATGAGGCAAACACTAACTCACACCCACTCTATACCGTATGTCACCCGTCTTGCTTTTTGTTGTTGAGCAGAAGCCTGTTGGGAAATAAATGAAATAAATAAAACATCCAATGGTGCTCCGAGGTGTAATTACGACAGCAGGAGCCGAGAGCAGCTTGATTGGCGGCACATATTTAGTCACAGCCGTGGTAAAATGAACAGGCAGATGATTGCTCATGGAGTTACACGTCTGAAAAAAAAAAATATCATTTTAAAATCTAAGCATGGGTGCAGACCTCCAATGAAGTAATGCACGGGAAATAACTTGGTGTTTGCAATGTAGTAGATCTCCCTACAAATCCACCCTCCATATTTGCAAGTGACTGTTTACGGTTAGTTTTAAAGGAAACTAACAAAAAAAAAATCAGCTATAGAATGAAATGATTGCCCACTACTCAGATTTCTGACGGTATCTTAAAGGGGAACTGCACTTTTTTCAAGCAAGGCTATTTACGTTCGTTGTAATCCTTCTTTGTGTGGACATCATTGATTGTCCTGTCATGTACGGATGTACTTTGTGGAGGCCGTAAGTTTTTGCTGTCGTCCAGCATTCTGTTTCTGTTTACTTTGTAGCCAGTTCAGTTTTACTTTTGTTTTGTGTTAGCAAGCAAGGCTATTTACGTTGTTGCTATCCTTCTTTGTGTGGACATTTTTGTTTGTCCTGTCATGTACGGATGTACTTTGTGGAGGCCGTAAGTTTTTGCTGTCGTCCAGCATTCTGTTTCTGTTTACTTTGTAGCCAGTTCAGTTTTACTTTTGTTTTGTGTTAGCAAGCAAGGCTATTAAGTTTGTTGCTATCCTTCTTTGTGTGGACATGGTTGATTGTCATGTACGGATGTACTTTGTGGAGGCCGTAAGTTTTTGCTGTCGTCCAGCATTCTGTTTCTGTTTACTTTGTAGCCAGTTCAGTTTTACTTTTGTTTTGTGTTAGCAAGCAAGGCTATTTACGTTTGTTGCTATCCTTCTTTGTGTGGACATCGTTGATTGTCCTGTCATGTACGGATGTACTTTGTGGAGGCCGTAAGTTTTTGCTGTCGTCCAGCATTCTGTTTCTGTTTACTTTGTAGCCTGTTCAGTTTTACTTTTGTTTTGTTTTAGAAAGCAAGGCTATTTACGTTCGTTGCTATCCTTTTTTGTGTGGACATCGTTGATTGTCCTGTCATGTACGGATGTACTTTGTGGACGCCGTACGTTTTTGCTGTCGTCCAGCATTCTATTTCTGTTTACTTTGTAGCCAGTTTAGTTTTACTTTTGTTTTGCATAGCCATTTGCATTGTCCTTTCCCTTAACCTTTTGTTCATTTTTGGTTTGAGCATCTATTTTTTTTTTACCCCACCCAGGGCTCTTTTGGATGTGGATATACAGTGGGGGAAAAAAGTCCATATTTTAGTGAAGGTTTGTTTATTTTGAACAGAATAAAATGCGCTATACAGTACATTGTATCAAACAAACATAACAAAGTGTGATGAATCAACTTTCTGTTTGGAAACAAACTGAACTGTGCTGTATGCGCTGCTTTGCCAAAACACACGAACAGAAGCCACTACAGTGCCCTCACAAATAATCAGAAATCACAAAAAAAAAAAATTTTTAATCCTTAACTTCAACAAAAGTATTACAATAATCAACATTCAAAAAAGTTAAATCTACTTACATTAACATTGGCAAGGAGCAGAGGAGAAAGCAGTACACGGGGAGAGAGAAGAAAGGTGGCAGGGCGGTGGTGTCTCTTCCTCCCAGTGAAATAGGTCTGCTCTGGCATATTTTTCCAAAAAAGTCCAGCCTCATCCCAATTAAAACTTGCTGTAGTATGATGCCTGCTTTGTTGGGGTGGGGTGAATCGGTTTAGTAGAGCGGCCGTGCAAGCAACTTGAGGGTTCCAGGTTCGATCCCCGCTTCCGCCATCCTAGTCACTGCCGTTGTCCTTGGGCAAAACACTTCACCCACCTGCTCCCAGTGCCACCCACACTGGTATAAATGTGACTTAGATATTGGGTTTCACTATGTAAAAGCGCTTTGAGTCACTAGAGAAAAGCGCTAATATAAATATAATACGGTGCCCTCACAAATAATCAGAAATCACACAAAAAAAAATGTAATCCTTAACTTCAACAACAATATTACAATAATGAACATTTAAAAAAGTTAAATCTACTTACATTAACATTGGCAAGGAGCAGAGGAGAAAGCAGTACACGGGGAGAGAGAAGAAAGGTGGTGGGGCGGTGGTGTCTCTTCCGCCCTGTGAAATAGGTCTGCTCTGGCATATTTCCAAAAAAGTCCAGCCTCATCCCAATTAAAACTTGCTGTAGTATGATGCCTGCTTTGTTGGGGTGGGGTGAATCGGTTTGGTAGAGCGGCCGTGCAAGCAACTTGAGGGTTCCAGGTTCGATCCCCGCTTCCGCCATCCTAGTCACTGCCGTTGTCCTTGGGCAAGACACTTCACCCACCTGCTCCCAGTGCCACCCACACTGGTTTAAATGTAACTTAGATATTGGGTTTCACTATGTAAAAGCGCTTTGAGTCACTAGAGAAAAGCGCTAATATAAATATAATACGGTGCCCTCACAAATAATCAGAAATCACCCAAAAATATATTTTTTAAATCCTTAACTTTAACAACAATATTAAAATAATGAACATTTAAAAAAGTTAAATCTACTTACATTAACATTGGCAAGGAGCAGAGGAGAAAGCAGTACACGGGGAGAGAGAAGAAATGTGGTAGGGCGGTGGTGTCTCTTCCGCCCTGTGAAATAAGTCTGCTCTGGCATATTTTCCAAAAAAGTCCAGTCTCATCCCAATTAAAACTTGCTGTAGTATGATGCCTGCTTTGTTGGGGTGGGGTGAATCGGTTTAGTAGAGCGGCCGTGCAAGCAACTTGAGGGTTCCAGGTTCGATCCCCGCTTCCGCCATCCTAGTCACTGCCGTTGTCCTTGGGCAAGGCACTTCGCCCACCTGCTCCCAGTGCCACCCACACTGGTTTAAATGTAACTTAGATATTGGGTTTCACTATGTAAAAGCACTTTGAGTCACTAGAGAAAAGCGCTGATATAAATATAGTACGGTGCCCTCACAAATAATCAGAAATCACAAAAAAAAAAAAAAAAATGTAATCCTTAACTAAAACAACAATATTACAATAATGAACATTTAAAAAAGTTAAATCTACTTACATTAACATTGGCAAGGAGCAGAGGAGAAAGCAGTACACGGGGAGAGAGAAGAAAGGTTGTAGGGCGGTGGTGTCTCTTCCTCCAAGTGAAATAGGTCTGCTCTGGCATATTTTCCAAAAAAGTCCAGCCTTATCCCAATTAAAACTTGCTGTAGTATGATGCCTGCTTTGTTGGGGTGGGGTGAATCGGTTTGGTAGAGCGGCCGTGCAAGCAACTTGAGGGTTCCAGGTTCGATCCCCGCTTCCGCCATCCTAGTCACTGCCGTTGTCCTTGGGCAAAACACTTCACCCACCTGCTCCCAGTGCCACCCACACTGGTATAAATGTGACTTAGATATTGGGTTTCACTATGTAAAAGCGCTTTGAGTCACTAGAGAAAAGCGCTAATATAAATATAATACGGTGCCCTCACAAATAATCAGAAATCACCCAAAAATATATTTTTTAAATCCTTAACTTTAACAACAATATTAAAATAATGAACATTTAAAAAAGTTAAATCTGTAACGACCTGGTCGCATCGAGGTGCGGTGGTGTTCTCCCAATGATGCAGACGGCTCGGACACAGCTTGCAGGTAGGAAAATGATTTATTTCCACAAATAAATCAGACAGAAAAAAACAAAAACGACTAGCATGGGAGCTAGCAAGCAAAATAATATAGCATGAGAGCTAACAGGAAACAAGGTGGTCGTTAGTTGTTGCATGAAAGCAAATTAGGAAGCCAGACCGAGTGAGGCCAGGGCAAAGACTAAATAGCCCTCTGATTAGTGCCCGGACAACAGGTGAGCGTCTCGAACACTAACCAGAGGCAGCTGAGCATAATCTGCTGTCATGGCAACAGAAACGAACAAACACAAGGGGCTGAAAACACATGTGACTAGAAAACTTAAACAAACTATGATCCGGGCAGCGGATCCTAACAAAATCTACTTACATTAACATTGGCAAGGAGCAGAGGAGAAAGCAGTACACGGGGAGAGAGAAGAAATGTGGTAGGGCGGTGGTGTCTCTTCCGCCCTGTGAAATAAGTCTGCTCTGGCATGTTTTCCAAAAAAGTCCAGTCCCATCCCAATTAAAACTTGCTGTAGTATGATGCCTGCTTTGTTGGGGTGGGGTGAATCGGTTTGGTAGAGCGGCCGTGCAAGCAACTTGAGGGTTCCAGGTTCGATCCCCGCTTCCGCCATCCTAGTCACTGCCGTTGTCCTTGGGCAAAACACTTCGCCCACCTGCTCCCAGTGCCACCCACACTGGTTTAAATGTGACTTAGATATTGGGTTTCACTATGTAAAAGCACTTTGAGTCACTAGAGAAAAGCGCTGATATAAATATAATACGGTGCCCTCACAAATAATCAGAAATCACAAAAAAAAAAAATGTAATCCTTAACTTCAACAACAATATTACAATAATGAACATTTAAAAAAGTTAAATCTACTTACATTAACATTGGCAAGGAGCAGAGGCGAAAGCAGTACACGGGGGGGGAGAGAAGAAAGAGGGCAGGGCGGGGCCATGTGTGTGTGGAGAGGTAGTGTCTCTTCCTCCCTGTGAAATAGGTCTGCTCTGGCATATTTTTCCAAAAAAGTCCAGCCTCATCCCAATTAAAACTTGCTGTAGTATGATGCCTGCTTTGTTGGGGTGGGGTGAATCGGTTTGGTAGAGCGGCCATGCAAGCAACTTGAGGGTTCCAGGTTCGATCCCCGCTTCCACCGTCCTAGTCACTGCCGTTGTCCTTGGGCAAAACACTTCACCCACCTGCTCCCAGTGCCACCCACACTGCTTTAAATGTAACTTAGGCTGTACAGGTTCACTGTACAGAGCGCAGGGACGGAACCAGGGATCAGGCAGTCCATGGTCACGTGCCTTGCCATTTACTTGGTTCCTATTTGGCACATGCATCACTAATCATTCCTAGAAATGTTCTTGCATAACTCACTGCTGGACTGACGAGCACATGGCAGACGTAACCTTGCGCCTCTTCTGGCAGAGGTTACCACAACATTTGGAAGCCGGAGGGGCTGCGGCGACCACTGTCCACATATCAGCGGCATCATTAACAGTCAGTGTCCGCTGCGGACTGCGGCAATGCGTCATGTGACTTGTTGTTTAGTCATGTTTCAGTCCTCCGCCCCTATGCGGCTCCTTTTATGTACTTGGTGCACGGCCTTCAAAAGGCAACCTGCCGCGGTAAAGAACTTCAAATAGATTTAATTGAGACCTTGCCAGGCAGATGTGGGCTTTGCCTGGTCACGTGACGAACACAAGTGCCGGTTGTCAAAGGAGTGGAGAAATACAGTTTGCCTTGGTGACACAACTAAGTCAGTGTGGCTTGTTTGTTTTATGTCAATCAATACTAATGTTTTGTTGAGAGTAATCAGGTGCTGCACAGTAGGGATGGGTCATATATATCATCATCAGTCTTTATTGCAGACCTTAAAGGCCTACTGGAATGACACTTTTTTATTTAAACGGGGATAGCAGATCCATTCTATGTGTCATACTTGATAATTTCGCGATATTGCCATATTTTTGCGATATTGCATACATTTGTGGATGAGGAACGTGAGAGTGAAGGACTAGAGTGCAGTGCAGGACGTATCTTTTTTCGCTCTGACCGTAACTTAGGTACAAGGGTTCATAGGATTCCACACTTTCTCCTTTTTCTATTGTGGATCACAGATTTGTATTTTAAACCACCTGGGATACTATATCCTCTTGAAAATGAGAGTCGAGAACGCGAAATGGACATTCAGTGCCTTTTATCTCCACGACAATACATCGGCGAAATGCTTTAGCTACGAGCTAACGTGATAGCATCTTGCTTTAACTGCATATAGAAACAAAAGAAATAAACCCCTGACTGGAAGTATAGATAGAAAATCAACAATACTATTATACCGTGGACATGTAAATACACGGTTAATGCTTTCCAGGCTGGCGAAGGTTAACAATGCTGTGCTAACGACGCCATTGAAGCTAACTTAGCAATCGGACTGCACAGAGCTATGCTAAAAACATTAGCTCTCCACCTACGCCAGCCAGCCCTCATTTGCTCATCAACACCCGTGCTCACCTGCGTTCCAGCGATCGGCAGAAGGACGAAGGACTTCACCCGATGCGTTTGGCGGCCCGGAGACGTAGGAAGTCAAGGTGAAGTCGGCGGCTAGCGCGGCTAGCGCGGCTAGCGCTCCAACAAAGTCCTCCTGGTTGTGTTGCTGTAGTCCGCTGCTAATACACTGATCCCACCTACAACTGTCTTCTTTGCAGCCTTCATTGTTCATTAAAAAAATTGCAAAAGATGTCCAGAATACTGTGGAATTATGAAATGAAAACAGAGCTTTTTGTATAGGATTCTACGGGGTACCATAACTTCCGTTACTCGGACTTCGTCACGCGCATACGTCATCATACCGCGATGTTTCAGCCGGATATTTCCCGGGAATTTTAAAATGTCACTTTATAAGTTAACCCGGCCGTATTGGCATGTGTTGCAATGTTAAGATTTCATCATTGATGTATAAACTATCAGACTGCGTGGTCGGTAGTAGTGGCTTTCAGTAGGCCTTTAAAGGCCTACTGGAATGACATTTTCTTATTTAAACGGGGATAGCAGATCCATTCTATGTGTCATACTTGATCATTTCGCGATATTGACATATTTTTGCTGAAAGGATTTAGTAGAGAACGTCGACGATAAAGTTTGCAACTTTTGGTCGCTGATAAAAAAAGCCTTGCCTGTACCGGAAGTAGCGTGACGTCGCAGGTTGAAAGGCTCCTCACATTTCCCCATTGTTTACACCAGCAGCGAGAGCAATTCGGACCGAGAAAGCGACGATTACCCCATTAATTTGAGCCAGGATGAAAGATTTGTGGATGAGGAACGTGAGAGTGAAGGACTAGAGTGCAGTGCAGGACGTATCTTTTTTCGCTCTGACCGTAACTTAGGTACAAGGGTTCATTGGATTCCACACTTTCTCCTTTTTCTAGTGTGGATCACGGATTTGTATTTCAAACCACCTCGGATACTATATCCTCTTGAAAATGAGAGTCGAGCACGCGAAATGGACATTCACAGTGACTTTTATCTCCATGACATACTTGCCAACCCTCCCGTTTTTAGCGGGAGAATCCCGGTATTCAGCGCCTCTCCCGACAACCTCCCGGCAGAGATTTTCTCCCGACAAACTCCCGGTATTCAGCCGGAGCTGGAGGCCACGCCCCCTCCAGCTCAATGCGGACCTGAGTGGGTAAAGCCGTTCTCACGTCCGCTTTCCCAGCAGCTTGCCTGCCCAATGACGTCATAACATCTACGGCTTTTAGAGAGTAGAGTGCACAACAAGGAGAGAGAGTTCTTGGTTTCTTATGTGGGATTATTGTTAGGCAGTTTCATTAACGTCCTCCCAGCGCGGTAACAACACACAACAACAGCAGTCACGTTTAGTCTACCGTAAAGCAGTTCGTCTGCCGTAAACAGCAATGTTGTGACACTCTTAAACAGGACAATACTGCCATCTACTGGATAGCCTGCAGAACACTGAAATTCAAGTATGTCTTTTATTTATATGTATAATAAAATTAAAAAAAATTAAAAAATATATATATAGCTAGAATTCACTGAAAGTCAAGTATTTCATACATATCTATATATATATATATATTATATATATATATATATATGAAATACTTGATTTGGTGAATTCTAGCTGTAAATATACTCTCCTCTTAACCACGCTCTTAGCCACGCCCCAACCACGCCCCCCGACCACGCCCCCCCACCTCCCGATATTGGAGGTCTCAAGGTTGGCAAGTATGCTCCATGACAATGCATCGGCGAAGCACTTTAGCTACGGAGCTAACGTGATAGCATCGGGCTTAACTGCAGATAGAAACAAAAGAAATAAAGCCCTGACTGGAAGGATAGACAGAAAATCAACAATACTATTAAACCATGGACATGTAACTACACGGTTAATGCTTTCCATCCTGGCAAAGCTTAACAATGCTGTTGCTAACGACGCCATTGAAGCTAACTTAGCTACGGGACCTCACAGAGCTATGCTAAAAACATTATCTCTCCACCTACGCCAGCCAGCCCTCATCTGCTCATCAACACCCGTGCTCACCTGCGTTCCAGCGATCGACGGCGCGACGAAGGACTTCACCCGATCATCGATGCGGTCGGCGGCTAGCGTCGGATAGCGCGTCTGCTATCCAAGTCAAAGTCCTCCTGGTTGTGTTGCTGCAGCCAGCCGCTAATACACCGATCCCACCTACAGCTTTCTTCTTTGCAGTCTCCATTGTTCATTAAACAAATTGCAAAAGATTCACCAACACAGATGTCCAGAATACTGTGGAATTTTGAGATGAAAACAGAGCTTTTTTGTATTGGATACGATGGTGTCCGAATACTTCCGTTTCAACCATTGACGTCACGCGCATACGTCATCATACATAGACGTTTTCAACCGGAAGTTCCCCGGGAAATTTAAAATTGCACTTTATAAGTTAACCCGGCCGTATTGGCATGTGTTGCAATGTTAAAATGTCATCATTGATATATAAACTATCAGACTGCGTGGTCGGTAATAGTGGCTTTCAGTAGGCCTTTAAGAACCAGTAAACATATAAAAAGACAATACAAAACATTAAAAACAAAACAATAAAACATAAATCCCAAATGTCCGTTTCTGACATACACAGGTGTGCCAATGGTTCCACAGACCAGATGAGTACCTAACATAACGGCGGCCAGGGTTTGTTATCACAGTGATTATGTCATTTTCAGACTCAGATGCCCTACACCAGTGGTGTCCAAAGTGCGGCCCGCAGGTAGATTTTTAACGGCCCCATGACACATACTAAAAATACCATAAAAAAATAAACAAAACATAAAAAGTGGTATAAAAGAGCAAACAGGTGAAATGTAACAAGAAAATGTTGCAATGTTGACTCTAACAACGCAAAGCTGCCATGCAGGCTGTTTCTTTCTTTAAAAAAAAAATAATGAATCAAAATCAATGTCATTATGAATTATTGACCTATTCAAGGCTCCAATTACGTCACATTAAATATTCCACTTTGAGATATTTTTGGGGAAAATGTTGCATATTTTGTGTTTGCCATATAAAAAACTAAGCTTTTTTTTTTTTTTAAGTTTTTTAAAGAAGGACTTAAAACGAACAAACAAAGCATAAACAACAATAAAACTTATAATTGACGGACAGATCTGAAGTTGATCTCGAGATTATTGTGTTGAAAATAAAAAAAATTATAATTTATTTTTTAACACTTTAATGAGTCTGACCCTTTTGGATCCCCAATCATTTTAGTGGGGATTTAGTTTTTAAGTGTCATTGCTCAAAAAACAATAATGAATTAAAATCAATGTTGTTATGAGTTATTGACCCTTTTAAGGCTCCAATTATTATATAATCTAAAATATTCCACTTAAAATTTTTATTGGGTGAAAATATTGCATATTTTGTGTTTTTTCCATAAAAAAATAGATTTTTTTTTGGACAAAAAGAGCACACAACTTAAATCTTTAACAACGTTATATTGACAGATAGACCTAATGTTGATCTCGAGATTTAAACCTCGAATAATAATAATAATAATAATTAGGGATGTCCGATAATGGCTTTTTGCCGGTATCCGATATGCCGATATTGTCCAACTCTTTAATTACCGATACCGATATCAACCGATATATACAGTCGTGGAATTAACACATTATTATGCCTAATTTGGACGACCAGGTATGGTGAAGATAAGGTACTTTTTAAAAAAATGAATCAAATAAAATAAGATAAATAAATTAAAAACATTTTCTTGAATTAAAAAAGAAAGTAAAACAATATAAAAACAGTTACATAGAAACTAGTAATTAATGAAAATTTGTAAAATTAACTGTTAAAGGTTAGTATTATTAGTGGAGCAGCAGCACGCACAATCATGTGTGCTTACGGACTGTATCCCTTGCAGACTGATGTCCGATAATGGCTTTTTGCCGATATCCGATATTCCGATATTGTCCAACTATTTAATTACCAATACCGATATCAACCGATACCGATATCAACCGATATATGCAGTCGTGGAATTAACACATTATTATGCCTAATTTTGACAACCAGGTATAAAAATTAGTAAATTAAGATAAATAAATTAAAAACATTTTCTTGAATAAAAAAGAAAGCACAACAATATAAAAACAGTTACATAGAAACTAGTAATGAATGAAAATTAGTAAAATTAACTGTTAAAGGTTAGTACTATTAGTGGACCAGCAGCACGCACAATCATGTGTGCTTACGGACTGTATCCCTTGCAGACTGTATTGATATATATTGATATATAATGTAGGAACCAGAATATTAATAACAGAAAGAAACAACCCTTTTGTGTGAATGAGTGTGAATGAGGGAGGGAGGTTTTTTGGGTTGGTGCACTAATTGTAAGTGTATCTTGTGTTTTTTATGTGGATTTAATAAAAAAAAAAAAAAAAAAAAAAAAAAAAAACGATACTGATAATTAAAAAAAAACGATACCGATAATTTCCGATATTACCTTTTAACGCATTTATCATCTCTAATAATAATAATACTAAATAACAACAATTGTTTTATATTTTTTTGACCAAAACCCTTTGGGGTTCCCGGGATCAAGCCTGAGTGGAGGCCTAAATGTATATTTTTTATACATATATTGTATTGGTTTTTGAAATAAAAAAAATTCAAAATGGCCCCCGCTTGCTTTGATTTTTCAGTGTGCGGCCCTTAGTGGAAAAAGTTTGGACACCCCTGCCCTACACATAAATTTATACATAAGGTTGCCTAGCAACGCTGATAAAGTGGGCACCCCAACACTAACAAACATCTGGCTTGCACTGGAGCTTATACTTTACCCACAGGGGGGCAGTATACAGGGGAGTGCAATAGGCTCTGAATAAGTTTATCTTCACATCATTCGTACAATAATAAAATGTATTTCTCAGCATGTTGGCTTGGGCATACAGCATACGCCGCTGTCTGTATAGGTCATCATCAGCATCACCCAATAGATCAGTAATGATGATACTTCGTTTTATCACACACACTCAGCACCTGTCCTGACAGATAGAACGAAGGAAAAGAGAGGTCCTTGTCTTCTCTTGTTCTGCATATCATGATGACACTCTTTTTGGCATTATACAAACCCCGTTTCCATAGGAGTTGGGAAATTGTGTTAGACGTAAATATAAACGGAATACAATGATTTGCAAATCTTTTTCAACCCATATTCAATTGAATGCACTACAAAGACAACATATTTGATGTTCAAACTCATAAACTTTATTTTTTTTTTTGCAAATAATAATTAACTTAGAATTTCATGCCAAAGTAGTTGGGAAAGGGCATGTTCACCACTGTGTTACATGGCCTTTCCTTTTAACAACACTCAGTAAAGGTTTGGGAACTGAGGAGACACATTTTTGAAGCTTCTCAGGTGGAATTCTTTCCCATTCTTGCTTGATGTACAGCTTAAGTTGTTCAACAGTCCGGGGGTCTCCAGTTGTGCTATTTTAGGCTTCATAATGCGCCACACATTTTCAATGGGAGACAGGTCTGGACTACAGGCAGGCCAGTCTAGTACCCGCACTCTTTTACTATGAAGCCACGTTGATGTAACACGTGGCTTGGCATTGTCTTGCTGAAATAAGCAGGGGCGTCCATGATGACGTTGCTTGGATGGCAACATATGTTGCTCCA
>NC_084743.1:59155197-59162697 GCF_033978785.1 Entelurus aequoreus | reverse complement strand
TCTGTTTTCATCTGTGTTGGTGAATCTTTTGCAATTTGTTTAATGAACAATGGAGACTGCAAAGAAGAAAGTTGTAGGTGGGATCGGTGTATTAGCGGCTGGCTGTAGCAACACAACCAGGAGGACTTTGACTTGGATAGCAGACACGCTAGCCGACGCTAGCCGCCGACCGCACGGATGATCGTGGTGAAGTCCTTCGTCCTTCCGTCGATCGCTGGAACGCAGGTGAGCACGGGTGTTGATGAGCAGATGAGTTCTGGCTGGCGAAGGTGGAGCGCTAATGTTTTTAGCATAGCTCTGTGAAGTCCCGTTGCTAAGTTAGCTTCAATGGCAGCGTTAGCAACAGCCTTGTTAAGCTTCGCCAAGCTGGGAATTATTAACCGTGTATTTACATGTCCATGGTTTAATAGTATTGTTGATCGTCTGTCTATCCTTCCAGTCAGGGATTTATTTATTTAGTTTCTATCTGCATTTGAGCCCGATGCTATCACGTTAGCTCAGTAGCTAAAGAGCTTCGCCGATGTATTGTCGTGGGAATAAAAGTCACTGTGAATGTCCATTTCGCGTTCTCGGCTCTCATTTTCAAGAGGATATAGTAACCGAGGTGGTTTAAAATACAAATCCGTGATCCACAATAGAAAAAGGAGAAAGTGTGGAATCCAATGAACTCTTGCACCTAAGTTACGGTCAGAGCGAAAAAAGATACGTCCTGCACTGCATTCTAGTCCTTCACTCTCACTTTCCTCATCCACAAATCTTTCATCCTCGCTCAAATTAACGGGGTAATCGTCGCTTTCTCGGTCCGAATCTCTCTCGCTGCATTGTAAACAATGGGGAAATGTGAGGAGTCCTTCCTCCGGTGACGTCACGCTACTTCCAGTATAGGCAAGGCTTTTTTTATTATCAGCGACCAAAAGTTGCGACCTTTATCGTCGTTGTTCTCTACTAAATCCTTTCGGCAAAAATATGGCAATATCGCGAAATGATCAAGTATGACACATAGAATGGATCTGCTATCCCCGTTTAAATAAAAAAAAAACATTTCAGTAGGCCTTTAAACATATAGACTTAAAAGTGCACTAGAATGTGCCTTTTTTGTGAGTATGTTGAGCATGAATCTGCCGTTGAGTAGGTTTGCTCTCTTCCCTCGGCAGCGGCGCAGACGCCGCCTGTGTAAATCCCGATGGTAAATCCCCATTGAAGCCGGAGCTTCGGCGCTTGGAAGCTCACGGCGAGAACGTAAGACCCTGATTGGATAACGGGCAACAAAACATCACTACCTGGGAAGCTGAGCGTCTCTGGGGGTCTGTGAGTTAGTGGGCTGGCCTCGGCTGACCTGGTACTGTATATATATATATATATATATATATATATATATATATATATATATATATATATATATATATATATATATATATATATATATATATATATATATATATATATATATATATCCATAAATATGTATATTAGGGCTGCAACTGACGATTAATTTGATAATCGATTAATCTGTCGATTATTGTTTCGATTAATCAATTAATAATCGGATAAAAGAGACTAACTACATTTCTATCCTTTCCAGTATTTTATTGAAAAAAAACAGCATACTGGCACCATACTTATTTTGATTAGTGTTTCTCAGCTGTTTGTACATGTTGCAGTTTATAAATAAAGGTTTATTTAAAAATAAAAATTAAAAAAATTAAAAATTAAAAAAAAAATGCCTCTGCGCATGCGCATATATATATATATATATATATATATATATATATATATATATATATATATATATATATATATATATATATATATATATATATATATATATATATATATATATATATATATATATATATATATATATATATATATATATATATATATATTCGGGCTGCAACATCTAATCGATTAAAATCGATTATTAAAATAGTTGCCGATTAATTTAGTCATCGATTTGTTGGATCTATGCTATGCGCATGCGCAGAGTTTTTTTTTTTTTTAAATAAACCTTTATTTATAAACTGCAACATTTACAAACAGCTGAGAAACAATAATCAAAATAAGTATGGTGCCAGTATGCTGTTTTTTTTCAATAAAATACTGGGTGGGATAGAAATGTAATTTGTCTCTTTTATCCGATTATTAATCGATTAATCGAAGTAATAATCGACAGATTAATCGCCAGGCTTCTGCATGATGATTGGATGATCCGTTTTAGGCCGAGTCCCTTCTTGAACGACAGCGAATTGTCAGTGATCCTGAAACATGAACCACCGACGGAGCATTTTTTTCAAGTTTCATTCTGTTGTCCCGAGTTGATCTGGAGACTTTTCCGATCCTCTTTGGGACTTTTTTTCTTTGTTAAAAAACGACCAAAGACAAACCTCGCGTCTTTTTCTGGTGTTCTACGAGACTTTTACTCGGACTTCTGTCGCTCTGCGGTTTTTGATTGATTGATTGAAACTTTTATTAGTAGATTGCACAGTAGAGTACATATTCCGTACAATTGACCATTAAATGGTAACACCCGAATAAGTTTTTCAACTTGTTTAAGTCGGGGTCCACGTAAATCAATTCATGGTACAAATATATACTATCAGCATAATACAGTCATCACACAAGTTAATCATCAGAGTATATACATTGAATTATTTACATTATGTACAATATTTACAATCCGGGGGGTGGGATGAGGAGGGTTTAGTTGATATCAGCACTTCAGTCATCAACAATTGCATCATCAGAGAAATGGACATTGAAACAGTGTAGGTCTGACTTGGTAGGATATGTACAGCGAGCAGAGAACATAGTGCGTTCAGAAAGCATAAGAACAAGTATATACATTTGATTATTTACATTTGGTTATTTACAATCCGGGGAGGTAGGATGTGGAAGGGGGAGGGTGTTAGTCAAGGGTTGAGGTTGACTGGAAGTGTTGGTTTAGTGCGGTTTTGAAGGAGGATAGAGATGCCCTTTCTTTTACACCTGTTGGGATTGCATTCCATATTGATGCGGCATAGAAGGAGAATGAGTTAAGACCTTTGTTAGATCGGGATCTGGGTTTAACGTGGTTAGTGGAGCTCCCCCTGGTGTTGTGGTTATGGCTGTCATTTATGTTAAGGAAGTAGTTTGACATGTACTTCGGTATCAGGGAGGTGTAGCGGATTTTATAGACTAGGCTCAGTGCAAGTTGTTTTACTCTGTACTCTACCCTGAGCCAGTCCACTTTGGAGAAGTGGGTTGGAGTGAGGTGTGATCTGGGGTGGAGGTCTAGAAGTAATCTGACTAGCTTGTTCTGGGATACTGTTACTGTACCCAGTACTCACAGGTAAACTGAAAAGGAGATTATGCTCTTGCAAGACCAGCAGCTGCCTCTGGACTATACCTATATGATTTGATTTGATATTATTTTTGGTGTTAGCAATCCAGCACTTTTGTCTAAACTCGATCCTTGGCAACCACTTCATTCATGCTTGTTAAGTTTTGGGCTGTTGAAACTCTCAGGACGGATTCCAGAGGTTCATCTGCGAGGTGATTTAAAAGTATGATAAATACGTCGATACAGTCGTCTATACAGTACAGACCAAAAGTTTGGACACACCTTATCCTCCTTCAATGCGTTTTCTTTATTTTCATGACTATTTACATTTTAGATTGATAGATTCATGTTCATTTAAGTTTTGGGCTGTTGAAACTCTCAGGACGGATTCCAGAGGTTCATCTGCGAGGTGATTTAAAAGTATGATAAATACGTCGATACAGTCGTCTGTACAGTACAGACCAAAAGTTTGGACAAACCTTCTCCTCCTTCAATGCGTTTTCTTTATTTTCATGACTATTTACATTGTAGATTGATAGATTCATGTTAATTTAAGTTTTGGGCTGTTGAAACTCTCAGGACGGATTCCAGAGGTTCATCTGCGAGGTGCTTTAAAAGTAGGATAAATACGTACAGACCAAAAGTTTGGACACACCTTCTCCTCCTTCAATGCGTTTTCTTTATTTTCATGACTATTTACATTGTAGATTGATAAATTCATGTTCATTTAAGTTTTGGGCTGTTGAAACTCTCAGGACGGATTCCAGAGGTTCATCTGCGAGGTGATTTAAAAGTATGATAAATACGTCGATACAGTCGTCTATACAATACACACCAAAAGTTTGGACACACCTTCTCCTCCTTCAATGCGTTTTCTTTATTTTCATGACTATTTACATTGTAGATTGATAGATTCATGTTCATTTAAGTTTTGGGCTATTGAAACTCTCAGGACGGATTCCAGAGGTTCATCTGCGAGGTGATTTAAAAGTAAGATAAATACGTCGATACATTCGTCTAGATAGTACACACCAAAATTTTGGACACACCTTCTCCTCCTTCAATGCGTTTTCTTTATATTCATGACTATTTACATTGTAGATTGATAGATTCATGTTCATTTAAGTTTTGGGCTGTTGAAACTGTCAGGACGGATTCCAGAGGTTCATCTGCGAGGTGATTTAAAAGTATGATAAATACGTCGATACAGTCGTCTATACAGTACACACCAAAAGTTTGGACACACCTTCTCCTCCTTCAATGCGTTTTCTTTATTTTCATGACTATTTACATTGTAGATTGATAGATTCATGTTCATTTAAGTTTTGGGCTGTTGAAACTGTCAGGACGGATTCCAGAGGTTTATCTGCGAGGTGATTTAAAAGTATGATAAATACGTCGATACAGTCGTCTACACAGTACATACCAAAAATTTGGACACACCTTCTCCTCCTTCAATGCGTTTTCTTTATTTTCATGACTATTTACATTGTAGATTGATAGATTCATGTTCATTTAAGTTTTGGGCTGTTGAAACTCTCAGGACGGATTCCAGAGGTTCATCTGCGAGGTGATTTAAAAGTAAGATAAATACGTCGATACAGTCGTCTATATAGTACACACCAAAAGTTTGGACACACCTTCTCATTCAATGTGTTTTCTTTATTTTCATGACTATTTACATTGTAGATTGATACATTCATGTTCGTTTAAGTTTTGGGCTGTTGAAACTCTCAGGACGGATTCCAGAGGTTCATCTGCGAGGTGATTTAAAAGTAAGATAAATACGTCGATACAGTCGTCTATATAGTACACACCAAAAGTTTGGACACACCTTCTCATTCAATGTGTTTTCTTTATTTTCATGACTATTTACATTTTAGATTGATAGATTCATGTTCATTGAAGTTTTGGGCTGTTGAAACTCTCAGGACGGATCCCAGAGGCTCATCTGCGAGGTGATTTAAAAGTAGGATAAATACGTCGATACAGTCGTCTATACAGTACAGACCAAAAGTTTGGACACACCTTCTCCTCCTTCAATGTGTTTTCTTTATTTTCATGACTATTTACATTGTAGATTGATAGATTCATGTTCATTTAAGTTTTGGGCTGTTGAAACTCTCAGGACGGATTCCAAAGTTTCATCTACGAGGTGATTTAAAAGTATGATGAATACGTCGACACAGTCGTCTATACAGTACAGACCAAAAGTTCTTTATTTTCATGACTATTTACATTGCAGATTGTCACTGAAGGCATCACAACTATGAATGAACACATGTGGAGTTATGTACTTAACAAAAAACGGTGAAATAACTGAAAACATGTTTTACATTCTAGTTTCTTCAAAATAACCTCCCTTTGCTCTGATTACTGCTTTGCACACTCTTGGCATTCTCTCCATGAGCTTCAAGCACACCAGTGAAGTGAAAACCATTTCAGTAATCAGAGCAAAGGGTGGCTATTTTGAAGAAACTAGAATACAAAACATGTTTTCAGTTATTTCACTTTTTTTTGTTAAGTACATAACTCCACGTGTTCATTCATAGTTTTGATGCCTTCAGTGACAATCTACAATGTAATTAGTCATGAAAATAAAGAAAACGCATTAAAGGAGGAGAAGGTGTGTCCAAACTTTTGGTCTGTACTGTATAGACGACTGTATCGACGTATTTATCTTACTTTTAAATCAACTCGCAGATGAACCTCTGGAATCCGTCCTGAGAGTTTCAACAGCCCAAAACTTAAATAAACATGAATCTATCAATCTACAATGTAAATAGTCATGAAAATAAAGAAAACACATTGAATGAGAAGGTGTGTCCAAATTTTTGGTGTGTACTGTATAGACGACTGTATCGACGTATTTATCATACTTTTTAATCAACTCGCAGATGAACCTCTGGAATCCGTCCTGAGAGTTTCAACAGCCCAAAACTTCAATGAACATGAATCTATCAATCTACAATGTAAATAGTCATGAAAATAAAGAAAACACATTGAATGAGGAGAAGGTGTGTCCAAACTTGTGGCCGCTAAAATTAAATTGTACTTCGGGATGGCCCTACACACACACACACACACAAATATTTACAAATTATATATTTTTATCCTGGTCCTTATTTTCAATAGGCCATAAAAAATATCAATAATTATCGATATCGATCGATACAAAACACAGTTTTCAGCCCTATTTTCCACCAAAAATATGATTGAAAATATTTATTTTTTTTACTTACATTTTTTTTAGTACAGAATATGCACTTAATTTAATTCAAGTTTGTTTAAACACAAATAAAACATTTGTTTCACATAAAACAGTGAAAAAAATAAATAAAAACTCTAATATGGAAAAAATCACACACGCTCCAAACTGAGTACTGTAGTGAAAAAAAAAGATGCAAACGGTTCGTATTGTTTTTATTTTTTATTTTTATTTTTTATATCATCTCTAGAATGTTGATTTTGGCTGAGTTCTAGGTTAGTTTTACCTCAGAGAAATACTACACCAAACACTCAGCGACGACGGTGAGTGTGGAGCTATCTCACAAAAGTAGAATATGGGTTACATTTCCTTTGAATATGTATGTCAGGCACACACACACGCGCACACACACACACACACACACACACACACACGTACATACGTACTGGTTATCATTTGGAATGGGGACCAAGTTTTTAAAAATACCTTGTGGGAAGCACCCTTTCTACAGGTTGTGGAGGCATAAAAAACATGAGGTAAAATGGCCACTGCCCAGTTAGCTCATACACGCCTTTTACCAATATTTGAAACACATAAACAAAGTAACCCAAATTTCCCTGTTGTGGGATCAATACAAAAATATCTTATCTTACCTTAAACCACAGAAATAAAATACAAATCAAGAACATTTATTTTTCTTTTACCAATTTTTGAAACACGTAAACAAAGTAACCCACAGTTGTGGGATCAATAAAGGATTATCTTATCTTACCTTAAACCACATAAATAAAATGCAAACCTTTTCCCTTTAGGGGACCTGTTTTTTTGTCCCCATACCGTCAGAGATACCCTAAAGGTGACTGGGTAAACGGAGTGATGAAATCCAGATTTTTTGACACTTACAAAAAATCACTACTTTTTGACAAAAACATTTCCGACTTTTTGACACTTAGAAAAAAATCCAGATTTTTTG
>NC_084743.1:59150197-59152697 GCF_033978785.1 Entelurus aequoreus | reverse complement strand
TGATTTTTTGACACAAAAAAAATCCAGATTTTTTGATACATACAAAAAAATCACGATTATTTGACACTTACAAAAAAATCCAGATTTTTTGAAATTTAGAAAAAATCCTGACTTTTTGACACTTTTGAAAAAATCCCGACTTTTTGACACTTAGAAAAAATCCAGATTTTTTGATACTTGGAAAAAAATCCCGATTTTTTGATATTTGGAAAAAATCCAGACTTTTTGACACTTAGAAAAAAAATCATTGCAAGAACACACACACACACACACACACACACACACACACACACACACACACACACACACACACACACACACACACACACACACACACACACACACACACACACACACACACACACACACACACACACACACACACACACACACACACTGGTTATCATTTGGAATGGGGACCAAGTTTTTGATCATCACACTTGTGGGGACAAGGGAAAACATATGTTAGTTTTAACTAAGGATGGATACCATACAGAATCACAGTACTGTTAATGCAGGGATAACAAATCTTTCACTTTTCAAGAAAATTTATTTTCTCTTTTACCACTTTTTGAAACACGTAAACAAAGTAACCCACAGTTGTGGGATCAATAAAGGATTATCTTATCTTACCTTAAACCACATAAATAAAATGCAAACCTTTTCCCTTTAGGGGACCTGTTTTTTTGTCCCCATACCGTCAGAGGTCCCCTAAAGGTGACTGCGTAAACAGAGCGATGTCCCCATTAAGTAAGCATTGCCAGAACACACACACACACACACACACACACACGCACGCACCGCGACGAATACATTCCGTGCTAAAATCAAGTTTTCACTCACATTTAAATATGGAAAGGCTTCTCCACACGCAAACCCTCCCTTCATTTACAGGAGCTTGTGTGGCTCCTGAATATTTGATGGCGCTTTGATTGACAGCTGCAGAGGGCTGGGGAACGTGAGCGCCGGCCGGGTGGGCATGAATCAGTACGGCGGCAGCCTGACGTTGCACAGCGCCTCCGGTACCCTCGGCCCAACCAACGTGTTCCATTTTTCTCACAAAAATTGCGTCACGTCTATTACGCTCACCGAGAGTCCGAAGAAACGCTAATGACCGACTCGTGGCTGTCAGATGATAAATACGGAGGCTCGGGGGTTAGTTTTTGCCTCCGCCGACCTGACGAAACCTGAGAAGTCCGAAAGAGATGATACAGTATTATCTGCTCACGGTTGTTAGAGCACACCGCAGCTTGTCCTGGATAGTCCCACTCCTTAATGCTTCGGGAATGAGGCCAAAAATACGACCTGCGCCGAAATGCACAAACCTCTTGGTTTGACGTGTTATTTCCCAAAATGATATGTCAGAAAAGAGCACCCTTTAAAATGCCTATTTGACCGATTATTAGTATTATTGTATCACGATTATTAGTGATAACTCCCACAAAACCAGTGAAGTTGGCACGTTGTGTAAATGGTAAATAAAAACAGAATACAATGATTTGCAAATCCTTTTCAACTTATATTCAATTGAATAGACTGCAAAGACAAGATACTTGTGCAAGTTAAAACTCTACTATGCAACGCGAAAGCCATTTATCAACAACACCCAGAATCGCCCAAGACTCGGGTAGCTTACACATCTGTGAAGGCGCCATTAATGCTGAAAGGTACATACAGGTTTTGGAGCAACATATGTTGCCATCCAAGCAATGTTACCATGGACGCCCCTGCTTATTTCTGCCTGCCGCGTGTTACAACAGCATGGCTTCATACTAAAAGAGTGTGGGTACTAGACTGGCCTGCCTGTAGTCCAGACCTGTTGAAAATGTGTGGCGCATTATGAAGCCTAAAATAGCACAACTGGAGACCCCCGGACTGTTGAACAACTTAAGCTGTACATCAAGCAAGAATGGGAAATAATTCCACCTGAGAAGCTTCAAAAATGTGTCTCCTCAGTTCCCAAACGTTTACTGAGTGTTGTTAAAAGGAAAGGCCATGTAACACAGTGGTGAAAATGCCCCTGTGACAACTTTTTTTCAATGTGTTGCTGCCATTAAATTCTAAGCCAATGATTATTTCATTGTATTCTGTTTTTATTTACAACTTCACTGATTAGGATTTTGTAAAACAAGAAGCAGGATAAAAGGACATTTTTTATTTGAAATGCAACCTCGTTATGATTATAATCCTCTCAGCTATCAAGGCAGAAAGGAAATGTCAACACAAGCATGAAAAACAAACAATTGTAAGCAAAATGGTCAAATCACAATAAACACTTAACAATAAGCTCTTAAAATGAAGGTGCAAAAATAAGGAATAGGTAAGAAGCACTTAATAAAGTGTAAGAAAATAGTGTGAAAATGTAAACATAGAGAAACCTGAGAAGAAATGTTTACTGCAGGTTTAGTGCCATGAAAGTTACAGCTGTGCTCTAAAGGGTGAGCGCGGCTATTAGCGGTCATGCCTTGCATCATTTACACAGACCACATTGGTCTGACTA